>NC_079443.1:23964944-24109944 GCF_903798145.1 Danio aesculapii | reverse complement strand
TGAATGACCACAGATGTTCAGTCAGACTCATTATGTGAGTAAGAGCAGAATAATGAAGTCTGGCTAACTGTGCTGCAGGACATACCTTACATTCCAGTAAGGATCAGCACCGGCAGTTATCAAGTCTCCCTGAAAATGAAGGACAAAGAAGACACATTTGACACGTCTACATCAGCTAGATAACCGTTCAGAATATTGGGGTCAGTAAGGTACAGTCATTTTATGCAGAAATATGTATTACATAAAGCAATAGTTTAGTTACAATATAAAGCTATTTTTCTAAATATAAAAATTCAAATATATTCTGTAACTTTTTATTGATTAATGAAATCTAAAAAATAATATATTAAAAATAATAGTTTTACTGGAATATTATTACAACTGTTTTCATAATTTATAATTAAGGTTTCATCAGAAATTATTTATTTAGGGCCATGTACAAATGGAGATTGTAGTAAAGATACTGAAAAGTATAATAAATAAATCACACTATACAAATGTTTATTTTGGGTAAAATTATGGACAATTTCAATACAACTAATCCTCAAATTTGGGTTAAAAACAACATTTTTAAGTGGATATTTTAAGATGTATTGAAATAGAAATGTGTGACACAGTGGCTCAGTGGTTAGCAATGTCACCTCACAGCAAGAAGGTTGCTGGTTCGAGTCCCGGCTGGGCAGTTGGCGTTTTAGTGTGGAGTTTGCATGTTCTTCCCGTGTGGGTTTACTCCGAGTGCTCTGGTTTCCCCCACAGTCCAAACACATGTGCTTTAGTTGAATTGGGTATGCTAAATTGTCCGTGAATGTGTGTAAATGTGAGTGTGTATGGGTGTTTCCTAGTACTGGGTTGCAGCTGGAAGGGTATCTGCTGTGTAAAACATATGCTGGATAAGTTGGTGGTTCATTCTGCTGTGGCGACCCCAGATGAATAAAGGCATTAAGCTGAAGGAAAATGAATGAATGAATGAATGAATGAATGGAATAGAAAACAGTTCATTTAAATGGTAATATTTTGTGTCTCCATAAAGTGATGATGATGTTTCCTTTTTAAAACATATCACAGATCCTATATTACAACATGCTGTAATTGCCATGTTTTGGGTGGAGGCAAAAACACAATATTGTGTGTGTCGCTTTAAATGCCAAATGCAAATAAGGTGCTGCTCTTCTGGAATTGCCTTTACAGCATGGGCTTCGGTTAATCCAGGAACAAACAAAACAAACATTTACATGCATTTTAAAGCCATGTTTTAATTCCAGCATCAAATGACACATGGACATGCACAACACACTCAGAAATTTGGGTAATACTTTAGCTGAAAGGGGTATTCCAACACAATCTCACAGCAATTCATAACTTTTTGATTTAGTGGCTGATCAGTTTAGTGATCTCATTCGTACAATTTATTAAGATTTGCTTATCCACCAATGGTTTAGGGGTGGGGCTAGGTGCCACGCCTCCTTTTAATATTGTTCATTTCTGTATGACTAAACTGTGCGAACTGGTACAAATTAGCCACTAAGCTGACAAAACGTAAAATAGTAAGTTTCCTCATGAGACTGTATTAATAAAATGTTATGTCATTAAGTGTCATTCGCTCAGTTATGTCATTTTAAATACAAAGGCGATTATTTTAAATGTCTTTGTTATGACAACTTGACAAACAAATACACCATAACTTGTCTTTGTCATGACTATGTCATCATAGCTTGTCATAAATCTGTCATAAACATGATTAACAGAGTCATTAATATCTTACTTGACCTCAACTACAGTGGTACAAATTGAATTTGTCTTTAAAATGTCATTAAATGCTTGACAACCGGTTGTGTTTTAATATTCCTATTGAAAATCTCATAAAGAAGCTCAGACGCAAATTGGATTTTTTTCATATTAAGAAGTGCCTTCCTTTTGAAGAAAGTTTCCTTTCAGTGATAGATTATGGAGATGCAGTTTATATGCATGCAAACCTGTTGTTATTAAAAAAAAGCTTGACAGTATACATTTTGCTGTGATACGGTTTATTTCAAATGCATCTTCACGTACCCATTATTGTACTTTGTACAAAATGGTTGGTTGGTTTTCCCTGCACCAATGGAGAAAAATGCATATGCTTCTACTCACCGCTAGAGCATTATTGGGCAAATCTTATATTTGTAACCTTTTATCATATTATACTTGTAGTTATAGTACATGACATTCTTCTGAATTACATTTAACTGTTCCTAGAGTGGCGTCACGGTGGCGCAGTGAGTAGCACGATCGCCTCACAGCAAGAAGGTCACTAGATGGAGCCCCGGCTGGCGTTTCTGTGTGGAGTTTGCATGTTCTGCCCGTGTTCGCGTGGGTTTCCTCTGGGTGCTCTGCTTTCCCCCACAGTCCAAAAGCATGCGGTACAGGTGAATTGAATAAGCCAAATTGCTGTGTGAATGCAAGAGTGTGTGGGTGTTTCCCAGTGTTGGGTTGCGGCTGGAAGGGTATCCGCTGTGTAAAACATTTGCTGGATAAGTTGGCGGTTCATTCCGCTGTGGCAACCCCTGATTATTAAAGGGACTAAGCCGAAAAGAAAATGAATGTATGAATAGGATATAATGAATGTTGAATATAATGTTCCTAGAGTGAGTACAGCGTTTGGTAAAACAGTGTTTTCCTTCTTTGGCCCTTCATTATGGAATGAAATGCAGTGTTATCATGTTAGAAACAATTCCATCTCGAAACATTTTTAAAAATCTTTTGATGTCTTACCTGGAAGAATCATGTGAATGTTTTGTGTAAATTTTAATATGTGATATTTTAAGCGTGTCTAATTTTGTCTCTGAAACTTTTTGTGTTGCCATTTTGGCCAGGACCCCCTGGCATAGAGATGTATAACTCAATGGGAAATTCCTAGTAAAATAAAGGATAAATAATTAAAATAAATATTAATGATGCTGTTCTAAAATTCTTTGACAGTACTGACACTTTTAATGCGAAATTCAATTTGTTACACTGAAAATAAGTGATCAGAAAAATATTCATGTCAATTATAATGCCTCATGACAATTATGTTTATGAGAGATATATGACAAGAAAGTTATGTTGTCCTGGTAATGTCAAGTTGTCACAACAAAGACTTTTTTTTTTTGTATTTGTTTATGGCTAGACTGAGCAAATGACACTTAATGGCAGTTGTCATAAGCATACATAAAATCTCATTCATAATCATGATGTGTCATGATTATAAAGGTATCACGACAGTCTTATAAACAGTTTTTCAAGTGTTCACCAAATTTGATGTGTCCTAATGTTCTTTCTGATATTGACAATAGTCCTGTTTGGAGCGGACTTTGTGCTGTGTACTTTGCAGATCCTTTTTATACTCAAAAAGCAACATTTCACAGTAAAAAGCTGAAAGTGTACATAAAAAAGCTCTTTTACTATTTGCAAATTCCCAAGTCCATCTGTTTATTTGAGGAAGATGAAAATGAAATGGAGAGAGGCCTTGCATGACTGGGCAGCAGATCAGCAGACCTTCAGACACATCTGTTGCTGTTCAGCTTGTAAAGGCTGTGAATTTACATCTAACACACAGACCTACTTTTCCCTCCTGTGATCAGATGTGTGTCCACTGCTCGCATACATGACTTCACTTCTGTCTGAACGCTCTGGCTGTTGATACTGGCTCAAGGCTCTGGAGAAAAAACAGCATTTAGATCAGCAAACTATAGAGATGTGTGATTTATGAGCAAACCACAGGCTGACATCCCAACAGGGAGGAACTGCTGGAGCTCCTTACACATTTTTGCATTTCTACATGTACCCAAAGTCTCAGCTCTAAATGTCAGCTATTGCTGTGTTGTGTGGCAAGAGACCATGGAAATGGTGGCAGTGTGACCACATGGCGGTCACAGTTTATTTGGAATTTAAAATGGTACTTATCCAGGATTTCGTATGGACTGATAGCGGATCATCGACCAAATCTGATAAGATTACTCTCATTTGGGTTTATTTCTACAAAGTATTGGAAAAAAAAAAGTTTTACTAAGGAAACAAAACCTCACATAAGCTCAAAGACCCTAAATATTTTTCAATTATATTATTGTTAGAAAATATAAAAATTTATTACTTTAACATAAATTTATAGTCAATATTCTCCATATCTAACACACTTTGGAGATGGAATTCTGTTGAATTTCATCTAAAAGTTTAATATGTTAAATTACTTTTTATTAGTAGCACTGTAATTTGCCATTTTCATTATTATTATTATTATTATTATTAATATAAGATGGGTAAGAGCAGCATTGTAAAAACTGGTTAAGACATAAAACTTATGAACTACCCATTAAAAGATATATATATATATATATATATATATATATATATATATATATATATATATATATATATATATATATATATATATATATATATATATATATATATATATATATATATAAATCATTAAACAGATAGTTCACCAACTTATTTACTCACCCTATAACTGTTGCAAACCTTTATTGGTTTAGTTTCAAAAGAAGATATTTTGAAGAATGTTGGAACCTGGTAACAATTACCATATTGTTTTCTCATTAGTCAACGGCCACAGGTTACCATATCTATATCCAAGATATAATATAGATCTCAGGGTCATAGCCAGAGGGGGTTGGGGTGGTGGTTGGGGTGGTTCAAAAGAACCACCCCCCTTCAGACAAAGTCTTTTTTGGCCCCTATATGAGCTCATTTGTCCTATTTCTGACAGTAAGCCATCATAAATAGTAAAATAACCAATAGAAGGTTTTAAGAAGAATATTCAATAAAAGAAGGCTTTTATTATTTAAATGGACAATTTGGACTGAGGAAATGAGCTGGCCAGATTGTTATTTGCCTATAGGCTACAGTTTTTCCATTTAAAACATTTTTTGTTGTTTTTTTTTTTTTTTAAGATGGATGATAATAACTTAGCATTTAAAAATAAGTATTTTTTCATATTTCTAAAATTGTAATCTTATTACATTATATATAAAACTGTAATAACTTGCAGTTTAAATGTAGGAAGTATTTTTGTTGCAACAAAAAGTGTCATAATGATAATCATCTGACAAACTAACACAGCTCAAATTAGTGTTTAAGACGTCACTAAAATGCAGAATTTGAACCTTGATAACTGCAAACAGGTCCACTTTTTGAGAAGAAAAAAAAAGAACCACACCTTAAAATAGGCTGGCTACAGGACTGTATAGGGCTAGGCGATTAATCGAAATCGACACTCAGAACCTATAACAGATCCAATTTTTCCAAGACGACGTTTTCAATTACTTTCCCTACGTGTCACATGACCCGGCTCTGTTAAAGGCTGTGGCTGATTTCTACTTCTGTGTCCACTTTGCAGCACATCTGATCTCTGCGCTGAAAACAATTATTCAAAGATGATTCCTTGGATTTACTCAATCTTTTTAGGTTAAGTGGTTGTAAACAATTTATTTGGGTTGAATTTAAACAAACAAATTAAGTTGAACATTATTAAATTTAGTTTGTTTGTTTAAATTCAACACAAATAAATTGTTTGCAACAGTTTTGAATGCAACACTTTTTTCAGTGATGGTCAAGTAGACGATGGACTCATTCTTGAGCCTTACTTTACACTACATTGACGGTGATTGGAAGCTGCAACAGAGGTATCTTTAGTCAGCATATAAAACTTGTGAATGAACTATGAGGGCCAAATCACCCAGCCTTAGGCCTCAATCTATATTAGATATCTAAGATGCAAAATAAGCTTTTTCGTCTTCAAATTGATCTGTAACAGAATTGAATAAAAGTGAAGGAATAAATGACAGATTGTCTGTACTGTTTAACTACAAACTGCATTTAATTCAGAATTATCTAAAATAACTTTTCTTAATGAACATTTTTATGCATTTGTATGCTTAAGGTGTCTTGTGCACACAGTTTCATGTGGTTTTCACAGTAAAGTGGCACTAAAACAGGTTTCCAAGTTCAAAAGGCATGTTCAGTCTCCTCATCGCAAACACAGCTGTTCTCTGTAACTAAACCTCAGGCCTTTGACATGTCACAAAACACACACTGGTTGATTTATACTTCCAGTCTCTCTCACTGCTGAAAAGAAATACTCCAAACACACCTCTGAAACTCAGAACAAGGTGGCCATTTTATATAAATTCACAGAAAAAAAAAATCTAAGAAATAAACAGAGCAAAGCAAACTTTAGGCCATGAAACCACTGGCTCCCTCCAGGTGCTCAGATCAAAGCTGTCACCTCGTTTGAGCATTAAGTCAGATTTTCCTGTCAGCTTACAGAAAGCTGGTTGTGTCACTCCCTGCTGTGCCGACATGTTTTGGTAGCATCAGATAAAAAGTCTGTAAGACTGTAAGCATGTGTGAAAGTTGGCATAACTGGGCCAGTCTTTAGCTGTCTGTCCAAATATACATGATGCAAGGTGTAATTGAATATTTGGGGGATTCAATACGTTGCATGTCAACTAGTTCTGCAAAATCTGACTTTGAAACTGTCAGTTGTATTATTATATAACTATACAATCTAAAGGGCTAAAAATTACAATCTTGACTTGGAAGAAAAGGGAGAAAAATCCTCACATGTTTTGTAAACATACTGCGTGACACTAGTTTAAACACAAAACATGTTTCCCCCAACCATTGTCCTGATTTTCCATTGTTTTTACCATGTGAACACAAAATACAGACATGACTGCTACACTTGCATCTTGTGGCCTTTCAGTGTCATGGAACAAATTTACAATAAGCAGTTCATCTTGAACTCTCTCATAGAAATAACATGTATACATGTTAATTAACAATTTAATAGATAAACAAAAAGGAAATCATACCTCCATGGTGTTACGCTGCAGCCAAACTAATGATCTGGAAAACAGATGGATGATTTAGCTGTAGGAAGCATTATCTGGCGAGAGATGTTCATTTAGAACAACCCTCTGAATGAATGGAAGCATTGAGTATATATCTATTAAGATGCATTCTGTCATTGTATATACAGTACATTAAAGGGTTGGTTCATCCAAAAATTAAAGGACAGTAAGGTCGGACTTTGCTTAGACAAAAGACTCGTCACTTAAAAGAAATAATGTACAGTATAGAACAGGGATCACCAAACTTATTCCTGGAGGTCCGGTGTCCTGCAGATTTTAGCTCAAACCCTAATCAAACACACCTGAATAAGCTAATCAAAGTCTTAATAGGTATACTTGAAACACGCAGACAGGTGTTTTGAGGCAAGTTGGAGCTAAACCCTGCAGGGCACCGGATCTCCAGGAATGAGATTGGTGACCCCTGGTATAGGATATAAAGTCATGGTGCAGTGAAAAAGAACTAACATTGTGGATGACTGTCATGAGCTAGGGGGACTGCATCCATACATCTCTGCAATGACTCAAATAACTTATTAATAAAGTCATCTGGATTAGCAAAGAAAGCGTTCTTGCAGGACTCCCAGAGTTCATCAAGATTCTTTGGATTCATCTTCAAAGCCTCCTCCTTCATCTTACCACAGACATGCTCAATATGTCTTGATACCTCAGGCTGTTGATGTTGCCATCCACTCTGCATCTCTCTCGAACGCCTCCATACTGAATGTAACCCAAACCATGAGTTTTCTTTCACCAAACTTGACTAATTATTGTGAGGATCTTGGGTCCATGCGGGTTCCAATAGGTCTTCTCCAGTATTTGTGATGATAGGGATGCAGTTTAACGGATGAATGACATATTTGGGTGAGCTAATTTTGGGTAAAATAACGTCCAGAATGGTTTTAGACACGACTACAACTGGCTGCCCTCTCAAATAGTGCCCAAGAGTATGAATGCAATTCTGGACACAACCAATAATTATACACTGATGCCACAAACTAAAAGCACAACTTCTCAAATTGTTCTCCAGAAATACACATGAAGCTTTTTACTTTCCTTTTAAGGACATTTCAAGAGTTCACACTTAGATGGTGCTTGATAATATTGGCGGGTTTGGCATGCTGTCTCGGGAGAGAATCCTGAGCTCAGAGATAATTAAGCCCAGGGCTTCCGCCTTGTTAATGAGCATGTTAGAGGGTACAAGATCAGGTAGTTCTCGAGAGCTCCCCTTGGTAAAGGAAGAAAAGTGGACGAGGGGAATTAAAAAAAAAAAAAAAAACGAAGATAAGGGTGTAATACTAGACAGGCTATTTATTTTGACTTTGGATTATTCCGATTGGCTTACTAATGATTACGGATGGAAGACCAGCCATGATCAATCACATCACATGCTGCTCTCAAAATCAGTTTGTGAAACTTCACTTAAATAAAAACATGTGTATACACTTGACATTTGCTTTCATTCCAGCGAATGTAAACATCAAAAAATGATAAAAAATAAAACACTAATGCACCTGCTGTACTTTAAAGTAGATGGAAACTGGACTTACTTTACTGTAACTCTTAAAATGGGGTCAGTCTGACAAGAGTCTAACTCTTGATGGGACGGGTCTGGATGTAATTGTTCCAAACACAAATGAAAAATGCTTGAATTATCAGCAGGCAGTGTTACTGCATCACAATGTTCTGTTGAAAATCACTATAAAAATGTGCAACCTGTAACCACACACACACACACACACACACACACACACACACACACACACACACACACACACACACACACACACACACACACACACACACACACACACACACACACACACACACACACACACACACACACACACACACACACACACACAGACACACACACACACACAGACAGACAGACAGACAGACAGACAGACAGACAGACAGACAAAATCTTTCATTGTAGAGTGACTTTTTGTTTTACTTTATAAACCTCAACCTAATACACAATGTGCAAAACAAGAGTTAAGAAAGTTATTGCTCTGGTCGTGTTAGTACCCTTCTTTTCATTAAAGAGCTGATGTAAAGTTTGCATTTGTTTGTTTTCTATGATGTCTACTGTACATGGCACTGTAAATATATTTAATTTCCATAAAAAGTGTACTGGCTTGGAAAGGCACATTGTTAAAAAATATACACTTGTTCTTTGCCTATAAAAGAATGAACTGCAAAATCCATCATAATGTGTAGGAGGTACGGTTAGAAATGAGGACAATGAGGAATTATATTCAAGCAAGCGGTCCATAGTGGGTCAATGTCCATCGCTCATGAAGTCAAGCAGGCAAGCCCTTAAAATGCTTTTCTCAAATTCAGCATGTGTCCAAATGCCGCTCATCAATGAACTTTCATTACGTTAAGCTCCAATCCCCATGAACCACCAATCCATCAAAAAGTTTTCATTGCATCAGACCATAAAATCCGTCCCATCTCTGTGCTCCACTGTAGTGCAGATGTGCACCGGACAGGTCCTGCCATGTCCCTCAGTCCAAATGCTGTTTAATCAGTGGACTCCTCCGTTCAGTGACTTGATACTATGCATGTGGAAATCCGTCTCCATTGGTACGGACCGCTTATAAACTGGATTAGATGCCTAGGAGGAAGACAGGAGGAGAGAAAGAGAGAGTGTGGGGAGTAAATAGGTCAGTGAGGTTCATTGAAATGCACATGGTTAGAAGGGAAAGGCAAACAGAGTCTTTGAACCACAGGATTGGAATGATCACGATGAATGATCCACACTCCCAGCTGACTGACGCTTTGCAAAAGGCCTCATGGTTTCAATCAAAGCCTAGTTGTTTTTTGTCCTTGTGACTGCATAGAGCTGCCAGTTCAAGCTATTTACATTTTAAATAATTTACAAACAGCGTAAATTTATTAAATTATATCACAGATTCATCTTCTGAAAGAAACTAATACTTTTATTCAGGCAGGATGATTAAAGGGCACCTATTTTACCCCCTTTTCAAGATTTAAGATAAGTCTTTCATGTCTCTTAAATGAGTCTGTAAAGTTTCAGCTCAAAACCACCATCACCATCAGATTATTTATTATACCTTTCAGAATATTAGATTTTTCTGCTCTGGACACAATGTAGCTGTTTTTTTTGCCTGTACTTTTAATGCTAGTTCTCCCCACCTACCGTTCCCATGTGCCTGTCAGAGTGTGCCTTAATCTCCGCCTTGGCTGCGTCAGAAAAACAGCACAGTGACAGATATGAAGAAAGCAGATTTCACGTAACGTTTGAGACAAATACTACAGTAATCTCTCAAAATCAGAGGGATTTGGACACTATTTTAACTTCAGGAAATGAAAAAAAAAAGAGACTTATTATGTTTCTATCACTCCAATATGACTGTGAACACATTATACCTACACATAGTTCTGTCCAAACAGCTTACAAAAGATGATTTTCATCATAGGTGCCCTTTAAGTGGAACAGAACATTCCCATTTCAAATAATTGCTGTTCCTTTGAACTTTGTATAAGTTTCAAACATACAGTGAGCAGTCCAACTGTTTAACATTGATAACAAGATGTCTCTTGAGTACCAAATACACATTTTAAAAGTGATATCTGAAGGATCAAGTAATCCTTAAAACTGGAGCAATACAAAAATTCAGTAAAAATTGCATTTTACAATAAATCAGAATGCAAACAGATACAATAATCTTGTAATAATACTGCAATCATACTCATTTTACTGCATGTATGATCAAATTTGTGCTTGGTGAATACAAATTACTTCTTTCAAAGCCCCTTTAAAATTTCTTACTATTAAAAAACTAAGCTAAAACTAGGGCTGTGTGATTAATTAAAGGAATGTTTCATGAAGATTTTGTTAGTAAAGTCTGTTCTATGCAGAACACAGTGGCTCAGTGGTTAGCACTGTCTCACAGCAAGAAGGTCGCTGATTCAAGTCCTGGGCCAGTTGGCATTTCTGTGTGGAGTTTGCATGTTCTCCCCACATTTGTATGGGTTCCCCCTTACAGTCTAAAGACATGTGCTATAAGTGAATTGGGCAAACAAAATTGGCCGTATCTATGAGTGTGAATATGAGAGTGTATGGGTGTTTCCCAGTACTGGGTTGCAGCTAGAGGGGCATCAGCTGTGTAAAACATTTGCTGCAATAGTTGATGGGTAATTTCGCTGTGGCAACCTCTGGCAAATAAGGGACTACGTCGAAGGAAAATGATGGAATGAAGTGTGTTCTAGTAAACCTCCAGCACATGCTTTCAGATCCAGAAGCATTTGCTTTACAGAGTCATAGTTCACTCACTAGTTATACACAAACTCTAAATCAATTTAATCTGACAACAGAGACATTGTGATGATAATTGTTCTGTGGCAATGAGAGCAGCTTCCCAGTGAACTACGACTTGGTGTAATAAATGCTGCATGTAAAAATACAGTATACAGGGTGATTCAAAAAGAATACCACAACTTTGAAAATCGAGAACTCTGCAAAGAAGAAAAGGAGAGCTAAGCTCTTTCTGTCGTCGATTTAAGGAAGCTCTGAAGTTTCATTTGGTTACTCAACTAAATGAAGGAATAACTGCGGCTATCCAAACCGTTACGCCCGAGATGCTACAGAGAGTGTGGACGAGTATCGGCATGATATCACTCGAGTGTCTGAAAATGGTCATGTTGAATATCAACTTGTTCTACTGAAAAATAACTAAGTACACTTCACATTAATTAAATACCCAAGGCTCCATCATGTTTCTTTGATTAAATACAGATTTTCAAAGTTGTGGTTTTCTTCGAATCACCCTGTATATTAACACTTTTAATAACTATAATATTCAATAGTCGTGTGAATCAAACAAAGCAGTTCAACTTCTGTTTATAATGCAACACTATGGGGATTTCCTGGGTTTCCTCTTGGTAAGTGCCACAAGAGCACCCTCTGGTCTTCATAGGAGATTTACAACTAATCACAGAACAGTGCTTTGCTGACAAGATGTGAATGACAATAGCAGCTTTGCTCAATCATGTTTGTGATTTCATTTCGATTAATCACCAGCCCTAACTAAAACTAAAATAAAACTAAATAAATGAAGAATTCAGATGCAAAAACTTCTGAAATTTTCATCTAAAATTAGCATTTCCTTCATTCTCTCATGTCTAGGGTCAGTAATTTTGATTTTATGGCAAATAATGCATGATTTTTATTGCATTTGACATGAAATAATAAACATAAGAGACTGAGAAAAAACTCCAGATGGCATTTAGAGGTTTGAGCATCTGAACTCTTCACTATTATTAGTGATACTAGAGCTTTGATTTATGGCTAAACATGCACACACATTTAATGACCAGTAAGCAAGTATTCCTAAATATATTTTACAGTGTCACAAATATCAGACTGCAATGATCTCCAGTAATCTCAGTGCTCTTACCATCTCATAGCGCGCTCGTGAACGTGCGCTTTGGAAGCGTGCAAACTCCCTGCGGTCGTGAACGGTGATGACCAGTTTCCAAAGGGCCAGCAGCACGATGCCCATCAACAAGATACTGCCAACCACAGCCAGCAGCACCGTCATAGCATTTGGTGCGACGGCACATTCTGTAAACACACACAGTACATAAATGCATGACCATATTATTTGACACGATACTTAACTGGAAACCTTTTTTATTCAATGCAATTCACATATGAATATTCTTTTAGAGAAAGTTCACCCAAAAATGTATTCCCCCTCAAGTCATTACAAACATTTACAAATTTCATTTTGCTGTTGAACACAAAAGAAGATATTTTGAAAAATGTTGAAAACCAGTGCCACCTATAGTAAGAAAACAAATAGCATGCAAGTCAATGGCTAAAGGATTCCAACAGGCTTCAAAAAACTCATTTTCTTTTATTTCTGTGTTCAACAGAAGACAGAAACTCAGATTGTGATTGTGATTGAAATGTGATTGTGAATGCAGTTATTTCAGAAGTAGTGTCATGAAATGCAAACACTGACCTGGCTCTTTAAGAGCGGTGAGGACTGATTGTCCACTGGCATGCTCAGAGTATGTAAACTTCATCACGCAGTCATTCTCAGTCTTATACACGCACTGAACAGCGTTGGGATCATCGGTTTCTAAAACAGACAAAAAGAGGACTTGAGTTCAGTAAAACAGATGTTCAAACCGCGGCCACAAAGTGAGAAAGAAACACAAGGTCGAGAGCCAAGAGCATAATCTTATAACGCCGAAATTATTTTTGGAGCAGACCTTGCATTCCTTAACAAGGACCCAGATTAATGAAGAACGTTTAAATGTTATCATAATTAAAATCCCCTACAGACTAGGAAGTCTCTCCCTTCCTCACAGTCATTTAACTCTGGAGCCTCTTTCTCTAAAAGAGCTGGACGTTTCCGGTATGCACATGTGGACTCCATTAAGGACGTCAGCTGACTGAAAAAGCAGAGAAATGTTGTGAAGCCTTCTTTTACAATTAACGGTGACATGGAAAGGCCTTAAAGGAGTTCACAAGCATCCTGAATGTTTCACTGCAGAGTCTCGGAGATGGACTCCAGCATCATATTGCACAACAGTAAACATTCATTCATTCATGAATGCATTCCTAAACGCATGTAAAAAATGCCTCCTGCAATAAAACCCTTGATAAACTCTCATAAATGTTATTAATAGCTTCAAAACTCTAATAAACCTTCATAATTATAAATATAATATAACAAAATATAAATAAAAATACCAATAATCAACATTTTATTCATGTTCTGACTGCTATTTTTATTCAATATGCTTTTTTATATTAGTGGTTTATATTAAAAGCACTGCTGTGAGAGAGAGAGAGCAGTAAACACGGTCTTTCTCAGTGTGACAGTGAACAGCCAGTGCTGCTGGGACGTCCAGAGCCACATTCTCCAGATAATAACATAAACAGAGCTGGCTATGATTCACCACAAACTGTGCTTCACCCTGCTGTGTGCAACACATTCATGACCTGGAAGCACAAACTGTGGCTCCAGCAGCAGCAGCAGCAGTGTGTCCTGATGAGAGGGAAAACAGAAACCCTGCTACTTCAGGATTACTGCTGCTTTTCAAGTTTTGGCTCTGATAGATGTCAAGGAAGATTTATGTTATGTTAAACGTTATGATAGTTGTGTGTTATTCTTCAAACTCATTACCCACTATTACACTATATATCGGATTACATACTTATTTGAAAGTATCTTCTTGCTAGTAAAAAGAGAAAAAAGTGATTAGAATTTAAAACATATGATTTGGGTTTTAATATACATTCTAAAAGTTTATTTGTTTTAGTGGTGGCAATGCTGAAATACTGTGCTCAGCATATATGAGTACACCCCTCACAAATCTATCTTTTACATTCATATTTATATTTATAAAAAAAAAGAAAAAAATATTCTAAAACAAAAAAATATAATTATAAATAAATAACAGTACTATTGTTAATATACAATTATTATTCTAAATAAATAACAGAAATGAATCCAAAATGTAACTGGAAAACATCTAAAGACTTTCTATACACATGAGTGATGCTAAGATAATTTAAGAAATATTTTGCCTGAATATTAGACATTATATAGACAATTCAACAGAATACAAAAAAGATGTTTTAAAGGATTATCTGTTGTGTGTTGTCTTTGACCTGACTCAAAGCCGAGAATTAGGTTTATTAAGTCTAACCTCCCTGACTTAATCCCTCCTTTCTGCTTCATACCAAAAGAAAATCTATCATGAGCCATGCAGTATAAATGAGAACACCACTCTTAATAAATACACTTGCATATAAAGCAAAAAGTATCTCAAAGCATTTACTGGGGCCACTGGCGATTTTTACAGGGGCACGTGCCCCAGTAAATGGGGTCTAGCAACACCCCTGTTTGTGCCTATACATTAGATTATTCAGTACTGAAGCTAACTTAGTTAGGTTTTAACTCTATGTACAGTCAGGAGCAAAGGGTCTTCTTTTTCTTTTGCTGGTATGTTTTTTTTTTTTTTTTTTTTTTTAAATCACAAAGTGCAGTTGACTTGCATTTAACAGCGTTCATACATCTTCATTCATTCATTCGGCTTAGTCTCTTTATTCATCAGTGGTCGCCAAAGCGGAATGAACCGCCAACTTATTCAGCATGTGTTTTATACAGCGAATGCCCTTCCAACTGCAACCCAGTCCAGAGAAACATCCATATACACTCATTTACACACACTACGTCAATTTAGTTTATTCAATTCAACTAAAGCGCATGTCTTTGGACTGTGAGGGGAAACCGGAGCACCCGGAGGACACCTACGCCAACACGGGAAGAACATGCAAACTCCACATAGAAATGCCAACTGACCCAGCCGGGTATCGAACCAGCGACGTTCTTGCTGTGACCATGTCGCCTCTGTTCATATATCTTATCCAAAGTCAAATTGAAGAACTTTGGTCCTCTGTCCAGGTGCATTTTTCTAACTTTTCCAGCACTTTATCACTATATATATGGACATATTTGCATAAAAAATTACTTCACATTATATCAGATACTATTTGTTTCAGTATAGCATACTAAGAAACAATTTAAATACTGAAATACTGTCATTTACACATTGGAATGTAATTTACTCAAATTTTAAATGTGTCATCTTTTATCTTAAACTTATACATTTATAATCCCAAATTTAGAATATAGAAATATTACATTATTTAACTTAAAAAAAAAAAAAAAAAAATGAAACAAAAACCGCCTGCAGGGTGCACCAGGTTTGTCATTGTCACTGAATCTTTCCTTCATTCATCCACTTGGGGATTTGAACCTAGCATATTTATTCAGTCTATATCTTTAGTCTTCAAGCCAACCCTCAACAACAGCCAACTCCCACTCATTTAATTAATTAATCAATCGTCAGTGCAATTTCAAGCACTTTATCCAAAATATAGGCACTTTTCAAATTTAAGCATTTTCAGAGATTTTCCAGCCCCTGAATTTTATCAAACTCCAAAGACCATGAATTAAAAAAAACTCAAAATCTTCTTTCATGTTTAAGATATTTTTGCTGCTTTTTCAAACTAGATTTTTTTTGGACAACTTAATTTTTTTAAATGTTATATCCACTTAAATTTGTTGAGCTACTAACTTAATCGATTTGACCCAATGAATAAATTATTAATTATTAAGTTAGCTTTTTTTCTTAACCACAAAAGTATTTTCTTGAGTAATGTAGGAAGTGTAAAGTGTTTGTAAGTGTGTACTAACTGAGGGTTTCCACTGTGGTGATTTCATCCTTGCACATGCGCTGACAGGTCTGGTTATCAGCCAGTCTCCCTGTGTTAAAAAGACGACACTCAATGCATTCCCTGTGGAGAAAGATTGAGAAAAAATACATAAAAATATTGAAAATATCAAAATCATGCATATATCAAACATTCAACTGGAAAAAACAAACAAAAAAACAAACAAACATTGCACAAAGGTGGAAGCCTATATTGCAAGACACAGCAGAAAAGCTAAATTAAAATACACTGTTCTGACAGTATAACCATTTAAACACTATATGCATGCTAAAATGGGACTAGGGCCAAAATGCGTCTAGTTGGTTTTTAGTATCTAGTGTGTTTAAAGATTATGCTCAGCACCTCATAAATGGAGTAAGTGTTCATGATTTATAAAGCACAGAGTGGGTTAGGAGCGCTTTTCAATTAAACTTATTACTGGTACAGATTCATTTTATTATATACACATTCTAGCCATCTATTTACAGTTGAAGGAATTAACCCTCCTGTGAAACTTGATTCTTTTTTAAATATTACCCAAGAGATGTGTAATGGAGCTATGCCATTTTCTTCTGGAGAAAGTTTAATTTCAATAAATATGGCTGGAATAAAAGCAGACTTAAAAAAATAATAATAATTTTAAGGTCAATATTATTAGCTCTCTTAATCATTTTTTAATGTGCTACAGGACAAACCAATGTAGTACAATGATTTGCCAATTTTTCTAGTTAAACCTATTAATCTAGTTGAGCCTTAAAACTGCACTTTAAAATATAATTAATAATGTTTATAATAAAATTGATATACAGATTAATAATAAAACATTAATATTTGTACATTTTGCGCAAAATAATATAGCTTTTCTTTTTTAATAAGTGTTTTCAGTCCAGTGATGGCAATGCTAACATATTTCAGTGTTAAGATATCTTTCAGAAATCATTCTAATAAGCTTTGATTTGGTGTTCAATAAACACTTCTTACGATTATAAATGCTGAAAAAACCCCAACCTGAGCTGATTTCAGTGGAAACATTGACTTTTAAAGATTCTTTAAGCATACAGTAAGCGTAAACTGCAAACTAAAAAGCATTGTGGCTGAATTTAAAAAAAAAGAGTTTCTTAAAAAAACCCTGCTAATTTAAAGGGCACCTATGATGAAAAATGACAGAACTGTGTGTAGGTATAGTGTGCCCACAGTCATATTGGAGTGATATAAACCCAATACATCTCTTTTTTAAAATTTCCTGACGCTAAAATAGGACCCAAATCCCAGTGCTTCTGAGGCCAACCGCAACGTGACGTAGGAGCCCACTGAATTGATTGACAGGCACCATGTTTCTATAACAACATGTATACACATGTCAACCAGGGACATGCAGCTAGGGGAGGCAGTGGTATGTCTATTACTTATTTAGTGTTAGGATCTGATATAAAGCCGCACTGAAAAGACATGGGTGAGGCAGGCAGTAGCTCTGCCGCAATGAAGGGATCGCACATGAGCTCCCGTTTATTCTTGATCAGTGGTTGCTCTTCTTCTACGTGGTAAAGGTCAATAGGAGTCCATTATTTTATGTTTTGCTCTAACTGCCTGCAAAAATCTTGGATGTAACGTTATTATCTCAGCTCAAAAATTTCTCAAAACTGGACTTAAATAAAACGGGAATAAATAACGGATGACAAGTGCCAGAGCTAAAGGGCTTTCTTCAATGGGCGGGATGGAAGATAACTCGATAATTTCAAAGTAATTCAAGTCATTTAAAGACTTCATTTACAAGTAAAGATAAGACAAGTGTGCACCCTGGTGTTTTTGGGAGGCATATTGAATCGCTATACATTTTACATTCTTCTTTGACCCAATATGTACCTGTTATGCGTATAGAAAGAATGCTGATATGATATATGAAACATGAACGGTAGCTGGCAAATATATTGAGTGCATATATTTGTAAATATGACCCTAAAAGAGTCGTGCTTCACCAGCTACAAACCTCATCGCAAGTCACTGATTAAAACATATGTTACAACTCTCTGTGATCATCTGCACCTCAATAATTAGTTTTAGAATTTTAAAACATTTTTAAAACAGAGCATGTTTGTAATAAAGAAAAAATAAATTGAAATCGCTATGTAATTCTTAACCGCTATAATCACCTTGATCAGACGGTGTCAGTAAACACCCATATGTCGGTGTGTGTGTGCGTACAGCAAACGGCATTTGTGTGTGAGACTCATTTCAGAAAAGCTTGAATAAATTCCACCACAAATACATCAAATAAACTTACTTGGTCTTTTACTTGTGTCTGTTTCTATCACTGACTGCTGTTTATCTACTGTAACGCAGACAAGCATGTGGGAACAGAGTGCAGGTAAAAGCAGCTCATTTGAATTTAAAGGCACAGGCTACAAAAACAGCTACACTGTACTCAGATACCAAAATGAGGAGATTCTACATTATACAATAAATGATCTAAAGGGTACTTTCAGCTGAAATTTTACAGACACATTCTGGAGACCCCAAAGTCTTATCTTACATCTTGTAAAAGGGGTAAAATAGGTGCCCTTCAAGTTACAGGAACACAAGGACAAACTACTTCAAGAATGAGAGCCTGAAATTGCCTTTTTTTACAATAATGTCTCAACTTCTGACAACATTATTTAGGAGTTTGCTGTAATAAAGCTAAATTGAGCAACCCTAGTTTCATACCTCTTTGTTCCACATGCATCTGGACAGGTGGGACATTTTTCACACGTGTCCCCAAAAGCCCCTGGCTCAGTGCACTGGCAGCGTCCGCACACACAGCTGCCCCGGCCGCTACAGATCTTGCCATCGTCCGACACACAGGAAGCCGTTTCCGTCGAGCAATTACAGTTGTCTCCAATATAACCGGCATGGCATTTACACTCACCACAGTGGCATTCTCCATGACCTGGAAAACAGCAACAAAACACACCCTTTAATCAGGACACGGCAAACTCTTATTCCGTTAAATGACTGGTATGTGCAAAAATTTTGAACCAACAAATGTGGTTAAGTCGCTGACGTGGCTATAAAGATATAAACAACACTGTACACACAAACACACATGCAGTGATGGAGAGAGTTTGCTGACAATGACGGAAACAAAAGCATTTCTCTGTCGCAGCACAAAGATGGCCGCTGTCTGCATCTCCCACATTCTCTGAAGTCTCTCTGTCCACATTCCAGTGCACTGATTACATGCAGATCTCCTCATTCCAGCACTGAGGATTCTTGGCATGTGTCTCCATCACTCCAACTCTGTCTGTGCTAAAGTAAATGTAACAAACCAACACTCACTGCATGAATGAGACCACTGAAAGCAGATATTAGGATGCACTAGTGAATATGTTAAATGTTATGTAGAACAAGACATGCTTTCATGGCAAAACAGAAAATTAACAGCATACAATGAACTGCTTGTGTAGTCAAGAGACATCTCTACATTGGCATATGTGATTACAGTAATGGTTCACTATACAATTAGTATGTCTTCTTAAATCACCGATGTTGAAATGGCATTTTTAGTTGAAAATTGTTTTAATTTTAATTTCATTTCATTTTCTTCAGCTTCCACGGGGCAGAGCGGCGGAGGCAGCAGTCTCAGGAGAGAACCCAAGCCTTCCCTCTCCCCAGACACTTCTTCCAGCTCCTGCAGGAGGATCCCGAGGTGTTCCCAGGTCAGCTGAGAGATAGTCCCTCCAGCATGTCCTGGTTCTTCCCCGAGGCCTCCTCCAGATGGGAGATATCTGGAACACCTCCCTAATTACACGTATAGGAGGCATTCGAAACAGATGTCAAAGCCACCACAGCTGACTTCTCTCAATGTGGAGGAGCAGCGGCTCTACTCTGAGCTCCTCCCGAGTGACAGAGGTCCACCCTGTGAAGGAAACCCATTTCAGCTGCTTGTATCCGAGCTCTTTTTTTTCGGTCATGATCCAAAGCTCATGACCATAGGTGAGAATAGGAGCATAGATTGACCGGTAAATCGAGAGCTTTGCCTTTGGCTCATCTCCTTCTTTACCACGACGGACCGGTACATCGACCGCATTACTGCTCTCAATCTCACGTTCCATCCTTTCCTCACTCGTGAACAAAACCCTAAGATACTTGAACTTCTCCCCCTGCGGTAAGGACTCTCATCCAACCTGGAGATGGCAAGCCACCTTTTTCCGGTGGAGCACCATGGCCTCGAACTTGGAAGTGCTGATTCTCATCCCAGCCACATCAAACTCAGCAGCAAACCACCCCAGTGCATGCTAAAGGTCCATGTTTGATGAAGCCAACAGAAGGATTGCTTTGAGTATGGTAATGGCCAAAAGGGTCATTTTTAGAATGTGGAAAACTGAATCTGTACCTAAATTTGGTATGTGGTGTAGAGGTTAATTGGAGATATTTGGATTGGAGATTATAATGATTAATTGGAGATATTTGACAAAACATGGGGACAGATATTAGAACACCTTAATGCATTGGAAGAAATGCAAGCGTAACCAGTGACCCCTGTCAATAACATAGTAATTAAAGATTGAGTGTACATGATATGCACTATTCATAATCTATAATATTTTAATAAAGTGCCAAACTATTATTTGACAATAAAACTATAGTCAGGATAATGCATTTTTCTGGTAATATAAGAACAACAATACTTTAGTTTTACTTTAACTTTAACATTCCTGTTTTTCCCGGGAGTCTCCTGTATTTCAGACCCATCTCCAGCCCCCCACCCATTTTTTTATTTATCCCGGAAACCCCCGAGTCGCCAACATTGGTATGGCATCCGATCGCAGCGGCCACCTGAAACACGCTTCATAGTAGTTAACTTACTAACACCACAGTACCAGGTTCTCAACAGTGTTATTCAGACATCTCACCCCCAAACCTAACCCTCCCTCAGTCTCCTGGATTTGTGTATGTGAGCCTGATGCATGAGTGCATTAAAGCAGTGCAGTTAAACACCAGCATATTGCTCCATTCTTAACCATGACACACATTCAGTATTAATCCACAGCAGCAAAAGCTGAACTATTCTGAACCTTGACCGCTGCACGTGTGTAAGAACAGCTGACGGTGGCCATAGCAATGACAAATGGCAGTAGATTAAAAACTCAAACGCATTTAAATCTGTAAACAAAGCAGCATGGAGGCAACCATTTACTTACACTTGTGAAATGGAGGAAGAAACTGATCCATGAGCTGTGTACTGATAAAGTTCCTGTCAAGCTCTGTCAAAGTCCCATACATCAATAGTCTTTTCTGATACTTTCTTTAACAAACGTCCAACGACCGTTGTAAACGTGTAAATTGCAGAAGCAAGTGTCAGAAAAATGACAGGAACCGCACAGGCTGGGCTATAATGCTGAGGTATTTTTGCAAAACTAAACCTCAACCACTGACTTTTCACAGTTTCATCTTTGGGTAGAGAAAATAACACTAACTTTCCCTCACACTTCCAAAAATATCCAGCTGAGCACCTCATATTCATGACTTGATTCAACTGGGATCTGTTAGTCCTTCTCTTTTTCTTTGCTACTGTGTTAGTGGGCGGGACCACAGGTTTCAATTTCCTGGGTTTGCGCGCGCAACAATTGGGCAGGGCTTATGTTTCTTTTCGATGTCACGCAGAAACGGCTAAAGACTCGTTATCAAGACAACTCATTTGAATCACTATGAGTTGACTTTTTAATAGATTAATCAATAGTTTTAAACACGGTCCACTTTCAGATTTAAGCCTTAGCTGGATATTTCACTTCACTTAGAGCTGTGTTACACACTACATGGAAAGTCATTTTCAAAAACCCATAATAGAGGCTCTTTAACATGAAACAAAAAAAGCTGAAGTAGTCACACTATTGTCATTCATGGTAATAGTCAAAGAATATCTACAAATCAACCACAATTTAGAAAAAATAAATAGATAAATAAAACCCACTTAGTCATAAATGGAATATAATAAAATATCAAAGAGAAGAGTTTGAGTCTGTTTACCAGTAATTGGAGTCAGAACATTCATCTAAGCTAAATAAACCAAGAACAATACTTCAAATTCATTCATCCATTTTCCTTTTGCTTAGTCACTTTATTCATCAGTGGTCGGCACAGCGGAACGAACCTACAACTTATCCAGCATGTTTTACACTGCAGATGCCCTTCCAGCTGCAACCCCGTACTGGGAAAAAAAACATACATTCTCACACATACACAACGGCCAATTTAGTTTAATCAATTCACCTATACCACATGTCTTTGGACTGTGGGGGAAACCAGAGCCCCCTGAAGAAACCCACATGAACACAGGGAGAACAAGCAAACTCCACACAGAAATGCCAACTGACCCAGCCCGGACTTGAACAATCAATCTTCTTGCTGTCAGCCGCCCCTTTGTCAGAAATTATATCAATTTTTTTTACCATGGAAAAATAACAATTTAGACTTTGGAATAATAATATTGGGGTAAACATACTTTATTTAAAATGTTTTAAGTGAATTATTTTTCCATAATAACAGCAACAACAACAAACTGCTTTTTAAACAGTCAAATAACTTTAACATAAACCTCTCGAAAAACAAACATCTGAATGTTTTCACTAAATGTTAAGCAGTGCAACTGTTTTCAACATTGTTATTAAGGATAAATGCTAATAATCAGATTACAAATGGTTTTCCAAATGTACTGTATTTAGTATCATCCAACTCTGATCTGAGTTTCTCAACATTAGTGTAAATAACAGTAGTTTTCTGAAGCATCTCTTTAAAGAAATCTTTACTCTTACTTGCTACTTATAAGAAGCATGAACTACAGAGGATAGGAGGCATTTTATGAAACCTAATCTCGTGGGAATAGAAACAGTTACCTGACACTCTCAAGGATGATCAGATTTAATGCTGTGATAAGCACATGTATAATGAGGGACACTTTCTACACACAAACAGAGAAACAGCCACTAAAACTGTCTAGTAAAGGCATGTTGGTCAGCTCCCACACTATAGTTTTCATTGTGGTGCAGAACTAATACAATTCAGGAACGAGTAGCCACTGACAGACACCGCAAATAATTGGAAAAATACAAGAAACTTCAATAAAATTAAGAAGTTTACTATTATATTTGTCTAAGGGGGAAAATCAAATCCAATAATAACCTTTTTCACTAATAAAGACCTTTAAAAAATCTGTTATTAAATAAACCTGTTATTTAATACACCCAATTAGTCTGTTAGGTTTATAAGAGCACAATGAGGAAGCAGAAATGTCTAGAGAGTTCAGTTTTACACACCACACCTAAGGGTTTATTCTGTTTGAAATGGTAAACGTTGAACACCTTCAGTGAATGAATGATCCCCTGAACGAATCTGGTATGAACAAAGACAAGTCGGGGCCTGCTCTCCACACCTGTTTTCTTAATCCTCTTTTAAAAAGTGTGTGTTACTGTACTGCTCCTCTAAAATAACAGCGTACACAAACACTCACAACTCACTCAGCGTCTTCAGATTTAAGGCAAGACACTAAAGGTGAAAAAAATTTACCAATAGTTACATATCGTCATATTTACATATCGTCATATGTACATATTTACATTACATTACATAGCCAGTTTACATTAGGAGTTGCAAACACTTTCTGTTTTAGATGTTTTGTAAAATGCTGTTTAAATATGCAAAATAGGCATAATTATAAAGGCATAGTATGTCATTTTCTCTGCTAGAGAACACACTCATTGTCATCAAACAAAGGCGTATTTTGATGACGACATGACAGAGTGTGGAATCATAGAAGTTGTAATTTTCATTAAGACAAAGCCAGGCAAGTTTATTTATATACCACATTTCATACACAGTGGCAATTTAAAGAGCTTTACATAAACAGGAATAAAAGAGACAAGTATAAATAAAATAAAAACAAATTATATAAAAACAGATGAAAACAGCGTAAAGACAGATTTTCCATATTCCATAACACTAGTATATCATATTTTCTCATTTTACTCTGTGACATCTCCATTCTGGTGATCATCCCCCCTCTGTGGATTTTTTTCTGTACCTATTAAACTGTTCGACGTCTGCAACAGATTCAATTTTTCACCTTATATCAAAAAAGTTTACCTTTACAGCTCTAATTACGTGCCCCCCAATTTCAACTTCCTTCTGGAAGTAAATCGCATGACCCCTGATTTCTACCCCCTCCCGGGAGTAGACGCTTTAGCTAGCCAAACGTAATAAAAGGTGTTGATCTCAGCCAAACGCCAGGGACTTTAACCCTATTACATCCTATAAGACTCCTGCAGAAATCATTCTAATGGATGAGCTAAAGTATTCAAAACACAATAATAATAATAATAATAATAATAATAATAATAATAATAATAATAATAATAATAATAATATATAAGCACAATATAGAACACTGTTTGGTGTTATATATTTGAATGAAAAAGAAATCATACATATTTTGTGTCTCTAATGAAATATGAGCTAATTTGCGTTCTTTCTAGCATAAAATTCTAAATGGTTCAAAATCCTTAGCTAAATTATTTATTTATTAATTTAATTTTGACAAATTAGATTGAAAGGTTTTTACCAGTGCTTGGCACATTCCTTTAAAAAAGTATTTAGTTGTAGTTACTTCTCACAAATAGTAACTGAGTTACATAATTCTAAAAGAATCGAATTACCAGGGAAAGTAACTATTGCGTTACTTAAAATCGAATTAGTCAAATGACTATAAAATAAATATAAAAAGGCAGCATGGCCTCAACTATATACCTAGATATTATTTAGTTTAATTCTGTCTGAGTAATAAGTGTTTGAGAAAAATCAAGTTGTAGTTGATTTTTGGCTTCGTCTTCTCCTTTGGTAGCAGAGCTTATGTTATCACCTGTGTTCTTAGCCACTAAGTTTGTGGTGTTGTGTTACGATGTGAGGGGCTTCATTAGATTAGAATTACTTGTCACCGACACAGAGATAAGTTTTTTTCTGGGCATAAGTTGCACGATACAAAAACATTCTTGCCTCTTACCTCAACGATGAAAAAGTAGTGCTTATATTTCCAGTTTACAAAAGCTACCATTGAACTTGTTGCATTTGCCATCATTCTGCCTCCTGTCGTTGGTGTGTACGACTGACTGCATGTGCTTGTGTGTGAACACCTTGCACTACTCTGCCTCTGATTGGCGAATGATGAAAATGTACTTTATCGAAGCTACTCATCACGTTCTTAGTTACACCACGTTCACAGACACACCAATCATCATTACTGGTTGGTTGCGTCCCGCCCCAGCCCTAAACACACACACCAACACCAGAGAAAGAGAGGTCATATGACTGAGAAGCGGAAAACCGCTTCAGTGATCTCAATTATGGTAACGTGCATATTTTATAGTCAGTAATGGCAACAATGGTGTGACGGGGGAAACAGTAATTCAATTGATTACTCGTCACAGAAAAAAAAAAAACTCTCGCTGTTAAGAACGCCATTTATTTATAGCGCCATTTTTCCAATCACCGGTTTTTACTGGGTGGATTTTTTTGGTTCTTTATTTATTTACTCCATAATTAAAAAAAAAAAAAAAAACTGCGGACAGCCAGAAAAACAAACAAGCATTTGAGTAAAATAGAATATTGTATATATTCAGCTCATATTATGTATGAACACATTCCTCTGCTAAAACTTAGAACTTTAAAAATGTGCATTGTAATTTAATTTAAAGACACAAACTGATAAAGTACAAAACAAGTGCATTTTGGATATTGTCTTTAAAAAAATCTTGATGAAGAGCCTAAAATTGAAAAACTGTAGATGCATAAAAACTGTTTTGCCTGCAATGATTCACCTTCTAGACCAGGGGTGGGCAAACTCAGTCCTGGAGGGCCGGTGTCCTGCACAGTTTAGCTCCAACACTAATCAAACACACCTGAACAAGCTAATCAGTATCTGCAAGATCACTAGAAATCTATAAGCAGGTGTGTTTGATTAGAGTTGGAGCTAAACTGTGCAGGACACCGGCCCTCCAGGACCGAGTTTGCCCACCCCTGTTCTAGACCATCAAACCATCATCCAACCACACAAATGCTAGCGAATAAAAGCAACCCTGCTTCAATCTTTTATTTAGGTCACTGAATAAACGTGCTGTTGCCATGCCAGAAAGGCAGATCCGTGTTTGAAAGCCTCTGGGAATGAGTCTCGGCCCATTTCAACCACAGCCACAGTCAGACTCGACAAATTCACACATGAGTGAGTCCAAAGCCACGCAAGCACTCAAATATGTCAATTACTGTCGACCTCAAGTATCAGCTTTATTTAACGGTGCAAAGTTTCACAGTCAACACAGAGGTTGTGCTTGTAAATTACAGCGTTTGAATGGTGTAAACTTAAGCTCCACTGCTGTGAAGTCTTCGTGAAGATCACTGACTTCTTTAGCAGATGAAAATGGCACAGAAATACTTAAATATGACTTGGATTTACTTTACTTAGACGATAAAAAAAGAATGTGCAGGGTTGTCATTGTTCATAAATGCTAATGAACAAATTATGAAACAGTATTGATTACAGATTTTCCACACTGAAGTGGAAAGGAAGGTAAACAACTGCAAAAAAGCAGAGTTTTTTAAAGGCTGGAAATGACCAGTCTAAATATTTCCTGACTGCATACTTGAGTGTTTGTTGTAGTTTCCTGAATTAACATTTTATCACTGCGGTTATCAATCAAATTTAAATCTTAAATATTAGCTACTTTTGACAATTCAAATAAAATAAATTTAAGATGAGGAATAAACTTGCAAATTTTTCCTAAGCAATTTATGGAAATAAATAAGTTTAAGATGAAGTATCAAAACATCTAAAAGTGAAATAACCATCAATAAATAACCATCAGTGAATAAACTCTAAAATAAAGTCCAACAAATGTTCTGAAACTCGAAATAAAAATAATACCAAAAACTAAAGAGACATTAAAGAATCATTTTTAAATAAGTTATTCAATAATGCAAAGTTAATACACAACAATCAAACCAATAAAAAAAATTATATCCCAAAACAAGTGAAAGAGGATTTGATAATTGCTTAAAATAAACCAATTTTAAAATTTGAATATAGGATACTGTAAAACTTTTCAACTTTTTCCTAAATGAATTATTTATTTCACACTAAACACATTTAAATGCTTATTTCAACAGGTTACACATTTCAGAGCTGCTTCAACCAGATTTGAGGATCACTGTACTGAACTGATTGATTTACTGACCCCGGTCTGGCCTTCCTGTTTTAAAGACCCTTTTAGCCTCGGAGTCCCAAAGGAAGTGCAGATCCTGCTGCTGAAGAAACATTGCTCTTCATATTAAGGAATCCTCTTTATCACACTACAGATGAGCCTCATTACTGTCCTCTCAGACACTTCGTAATGAATAGTTATTCTATTCTAACGTATCATCAAGACTATAATGGAGAGTCACTGAACTTTCTGAACCCTGATGCATCTGTATGCCAACACCAGAGGTTAGCTTATGGGCTCAGTATGAAGCTGACTCTCAGGATGTCCAGTGGAACTTAAACAAAGGATAGTTCACCCAGAAAACTGAAAAATCCAAGAAAACGTTCCAGTTCTGTATATGTTTCCCTCAAGAGTCCTGAGATCTGTTTGGTACATATAATCTTCAAAATATCTTCCTTTGTGTTCAGCCAAACAAAATTTACGCAGGACAGGAATAACCTGAGAAATAGTAAACAATGACAGAATTCTTTGGTAAACTAAGCCTGTAGACATTCAATGATAGTCAAACATCTAATGAGAAGTGCCAGGTATCAGTGGTCGACAGTGTTCAGTTTAAGACCACAGTCCAAACTGTTTAAACGCTTTTCAAAAACAAATGAAAATGGCACCTGTGAGATTAAAGTTTGGTTTTTCAAATGACACATGTAATTGAAAAGAGAAAGGGCTAAAAAATATATACATGAATTGGCAATTTTCCATATTTTGTGACTGATGTTTTTATTTTCTGTTATTTAAATTAATTTAAAGAGTTCTGAACAACTGGAACTTGGCATAAGTTAGCTTTTTGACCAATAAGAACTCCTCAGTTTGGCAAATTGGGCAATCAGAAAGATCATTACTTTTTTTTCCTTGACATAAGTAATCAGCCTTAATTAAGTACATTTTTTCATTCATTCATTCATTCATTCTCTTTTCGGCTTGGTCCCTTTATAAATCTGGCGTCGCCACAGCAGAATAAACTGCCAACTTATCCAGCATATGTTTTATGCAGCGGATGCCCTTCCACCTGCAACCCATCACTGTGAAACACACACACTCATACACTACGGTCAATTTTAGCATACCCAATTCACCTGTACCGCATGTGTTTGGACCTGTGGGGGAAACCAGAGCACCCGGAGGAAACTTACGCGAACGCAGGGAGAACATGCAAACTCCACACAGAAATGCCAATTCTTGCTGTGAGGCGAACGTGCTACCCACTGCACCACCGTGTCGCCCAGTACATTTTTTCTTAAACCAAAAATTGTTCAAATATGATTTAAGTCAACAAGCAAAAGGAAGCTTTAAATATAAATCAAGTCCGGCTTATAAAGGACAATAAGACTTCTCATCGGCTCACAGAAATACAAACAGATATGCAACAATGAAGCAGATGAGCATCAAGTCTAATAACCTACTACACTGATATTATAAAATAACTACCACTAGAATCGACCTCAACAAACTCACATAAACCAAAAGATCAATCTAATAATGCTTATTGTGTCAAGGTAAAATGCTGCATTTAAGGATATCTAACACTTTTCATACCATGCAATTCAACCACAGTAGAGAAACTCAATGATAAGTTTCTGATTTTGCCAATAATGTAGTTTGCTGGAGTAAACAAACGTGCAGACTGACTTCAGATAGATTCCTATATAGTCACATTCAAGCCGGAAATGTATTCATACTTCTGGCAAATTCTGACAATATTTTTGTTCAAATGTAAATAAAAGCTGAGAAATATATTTTTCCACAATGAGGCCTCTTGTATGTTATCTTATTATCTTTATAGTCTAATTATCATAGTCTTATTTTTATCTTAGAAGTCTGTGTGATTTCCAGTTTAAAAACAAAACTTGCTAGTTGAATAAATGTAATTTTACGTCAGAATTTGTCAGGGTCTAAAAAATTTCGGGCTAGACTGTGTTTATATATATATATGGCCATGGTTTGTTGGTCCTTCTTGTGGTAGGAGTTTAAAATAGCTAAAAAAAACAGGCAGAAAGGCCTGTAATCACTGGAGTGCTGGAGAGCTCAGATGTTCAACCTCTGCCAAGGTTCAAGACCCACCCAGTGCAGAACATCGGGAGGACACACTTCTGCTCCAGCAGCATCTCACTTCCCTGTCTGGAGCTGCATGTGAGAGCAGCACATTTGCAGAAATGCTGATCCAACGACTGGCCACCATTACACATTATCAGCAGTCTGCATTCAACCACTCACAAAAACATGCCACATAACAACAAGAGTGGTCATGCTTTCTTCCTTGTGAACTGGGTGAAGAAATCAGTACAATTCAGAGTTAGTCAAAATCTAAAGTGATGAAACAAAACAAAAGAAAATGTTTGGTAAAAAAAAAAAAAAAAAAAAAAAAAAAAAATTCCAAAATAAAATTAAATAAATAAAATATTTTTTGGTGAAATATTCCAAAATAAAATAAAATAAGATAAAATAAAATATAATACAATTATGTTTGGTGAAAATTCCAAAATAAAATAATAAAATAAAATACAAAATAAATAAAACATTGTTTGGTGAAATATTCCAAAATAAAACAAAATGTTTGGTAAAAAAAAACTAAAAACAAAAATAAAATAAAATGTTTGGTGAAAATTCCAAAATAAAATAAAACAAATTAAAATAAATATAAAATAAAATAAAAATGTTTTGTGTGAAATTTGAAAATAAAATAAAATAAAATGTTTGGTAAAAAAGTCAAAATAAAATAAAAGCTTTGTAAAAATTTTTTTTTATTAAAATATAATAAAACAAAATAAAATAAAAGCTAGATATTAAGATATATTTTTGCCAACCTGAATTTAAGTGGACAACACCAAATCATGTAAACGTGTTGGCAAGCTTTTTGAGGATCTTCTTCTCCTGGAGGTAGTTGAAATGCATTCATTCATGAAGCCAATATGAGCTTTTGCAAATGACAAAAGAGAATTTAAAAGCCAAAAGATCCACAGTGACCCACATTTTCTGATAACATTCGATCTAGAATTTGTGATTTGAAGCACAAAGACAAAACATTACAGATCTGGGCACAAAACAAGGGTACCAAGGTCAAACACAGCCGTAGTTGATGCTATTGCTGGGAAACCGGCCAACGCAAGCAGAGCTTTTTAATAGGAGTCATTCAGGTTTCACAGACCTGAGATCAAGCACTGATCTGATAAAGTGAGTTTAACTAAACAGAACAGAAATCATTCCACCACTCGTGCGCCAAATTTCAAGTTTTCAGTTTCCTCTTTTATTATGACAAATGCACACAACTGTTTCAAAAGTTTGTGGTCTGTAAGTACTTTAACGTTTCTTAAAGAAGTCTCGCTTATGCTAACTAAGGCCTAAGACTGAACTATAGTGGCATTTTCCTTTTTACATTTTTATTGATTTGTTTATTACTGTATTAGAGTTGTGTATGCACCTTATACATACACTTGCTGTGCATTTATGATGCTTGAGGACTTAGATGTTTGTAGACTGTTAGCTTTGTGTCTCTTCTGTTAAGAACAGAAAGAGAGAATTTAGAGTTTACTGCCATATCAGCTTCTATGGCTATGTAATGGCAAAAAAAAAGATCAAGTTTACCACATTTTAGAAAAACACTTTTCTATAATTATAAACATATTCTAACATTTAAAAATCATCAACAGCAATAAATACACAAGATAAAAATACATAAATAATAACATAATAATATAAGCTAAAAATCTAAAACTGTTTTAAGGTTTACTTTTGACAAAAATTTTGCAATTTTAGAAGGATTCACATTTAAAAATATTTCATTTAAAGTCTCTCCAGATAAAAAAATCGTTGTCTGATAACAAGGCAAGGCAAGGCAAGTTTATTTATATACCACATTTCATACACACTGGCAATTCAAAGTGCTTTACATAAACAGGAATAAAAGAAACAAGTATAAGAGAAATAAAAACAAATAATAAAAATGGTTAAAAAAATAAAATAAATAAGCATAAAAACAGATAAAATGTGTCCTAAAAGAATGAAAAAGAAGAGAAAAATAGAATAGAGCGATCTGTCGGACGTAACACAGTGCTCATTCAGTAAAGGCACAGCTAAACAGATGTGTTTTCAGTCTTGATTTGAATGTGCCTAATGTTGGAGCACATCTGATCATTTCTGGAAGCTGATTCCAGCAGTGAGGGGCGTAGTAGCTGAAAGCCGATTCACCCTGCTTTGACTGCTTTTTAACATTAAAAAGATGGTATTCTACAAGAACACGTTTAAAAGTTTGTTTTTTGTTGGAATATTGACATTTTGGGGGTTCTTCTTCTTTGAGTAAATGTCCATGTGGGGGTCTTGTGTGTCCATTATGGCATCTTCTGTAAACAATCTCATCATGTCTTGAGTTTTAAAAAAAAAAATAGGATTTTGTTCCTATTTCAGGCTGGATTTCAAAAAGTTAATTTTGTGAGCACTGATCCCATTCTGCTTGCCATTTGTTAAAAATGTAGCCTTTTATTAGTGGCTTTAAATCTGAAGGAGGGATTTTGCACTCCTTTATCCTTCCTGTTAGGGCTGTTAAATTATTGTTGGGGATGTTTGTTTGTACAATTGTTTTTTGTTGTTGTTGATTGTTTTTTTTTAACTGTTTGTTTTTCTGTTTTGTGCAAATTAATTACAAATTCCTATAACTAAAGTATTAAAAAATGACTGAACAATTGTGCTGCTAAACATTACGACAAGACTATTCAATTAGTTTGTCATGGGGCCAGTTCATGAAAAGTATCCCAAATGAGGGGCCGGAGAGATTTGACTTGCAATATAAGTGATGTCTAAATTAAAAAGTTAATATGTTGTATTTTGAAACTACATAACATCACTGCATTGTACATTGTGGCTTTTTTTTACAAACATATTCAAATGTTGTATTTCAAAGCAGAACAAAATCAGTGTATTGCTCAAGTAGGCTTCTTCTACATGCAAATACATTCATGTTTTAAACTGCGTAACAATTAGGGATGCAACGATTATAGATTTTGGTTGTACGATTATAGTCTGAAGAATAATCTTTCATGGTTATCACGATTATTATGCATTTATTAATTCAAAACACTACTAATTTAGAAAATCACAACAAAACTGCTGATATTTTAAAGTGTTGTTTATTGCTGCTCATTAACCAATAACAGCACAAAATATTAATAAAACACAAACAAAAGTCCATTTCTTTCTTTGGACTTAAAAATAAATGAAGTTTTTTGAAAGTTTTTTCAATGAAAAAAATGACAAAACAATTAATAAATAATAAAAAATAAGAATAAATAAAAATATTCAATTCAATTAAATTCACCTTTATTTGTATAGCGCTTTTACAATTTAGATTGTGTCAAAGCAGCTTCACATAAAAGATCATAGTATAGTACTTGTCTAATGTTAATTTAAGCTTTATATTAGCTAAGTATTTAAATGAACTGTTGTTATCATCTGCGTTTATACATACATAATCATTTTAATCATTTGTAATAATTCGTCTAACATTTCTTTTGTTTACACTGCACTCACTGATATGGTGTGAGATAATTTCCACTGTGTGTACTTGGTAGTGCGTCGGTCTGTTCTACAAGCCGTGCGCGCACCGCTCATAATAAGCGCACATCTCTATTGGAAATAATGAACTTGCGCGCGGAAAAGACGCAATATGTAAACGGCCTGCTGCTATAGTTAATCCAATGTGCGTGCATATTAGTCTCGGTATAAGCTCGGAACTTTAAACTAGTACAGTAGGAATAACTTTGTTTAGTTGCAGCAGTTTTGTTCCATGCAACAGAAGCGCAGCGTTGAGAAGCCTTTACGATTAATTAACCGTAATGAATTAAAGCGCGGTAAATAGTGAAATCGGCTAATCATTGCATCCCTATTAACGATATCAGTGCTGTATAAAGGCCTTTTCTACAAACATATCCAAATGTTTTCTGCTGCCCGCACCATTCGCTTAATGTCACTTGACTCACTCTCTGCGCAGCCTTCAACTGCAGCTTGTGGTGTATTGAACAGACGCACGTCACTTTATAACTATAGCAACCTTTTTTGGACTGAACCAAATTTATTTTTGATGTTTTGGTCACACTATTTGGGGGCCGGGTTCGAAAATACTCAAAAGAAATTAGTTATTAAAACCATTATGTTTGAAAATGTTTTGTCTTTGCCATGATAACAGTATATAATATTAAATTAGTTATTTTGAAGTATACCAGTAATCAGTTTAAAGTGCATTTTAAAGGTTTAACTGGTTTAATTTGGTATACTGAAGGCATTGGACAACAGTGGTTTGTTTCCGAGACAAAAAATAAAATAAAAAATCTTAATGGTCCCATGAAGCTAAAATATATTTTTTTAGATGTTAGTATCAGCATTGTGGGTTTTAAAGATATCTATAAGCTAGTGTGCTCAAAAACAGTGACAAAATTAGCGTTTAGAAGATATAAAATTGGTATAAACATGTAAAGCTTAGTTGCCACTTCCACCTAAATGGATCAACAGTTTTATTTACCTCACCTCATACTTCAGTTTCTCATCAAATCATTACCAATCAAATGCTCTCTGGTAACTGACACACCCTTCCCTCTTCAAGACGCTTCGCATTTGCTTTAAAATTGATACGCTTGAGCATAACCACTCACACTGGCAGAGCTGTGAAAAAAAAAAAAACACTATCGGCAGTTTTTAAAAAAGGGGAGGAGCTACACTATGCACTGCACTTTATAGACGAATTACCAACCTGGTTGGCTGGTTTTAGCTGGTTGACCAGCCTGGTTTTAGAGGGGTTTTGGCCATTTCCAGGCTGGTTTCCAGCCATTTCCAGCTTGGTCTTAGCTGGTCAGGCTGGACACAGCTGGTTTTGGCTGGGCTCCCAGCCTAGGCTGGTTTAAGCTGTTTTTTTCAGTAGGGCACAGACATCTTTGGCTAAAAGAGAGCTGAATGAACTGACGACCTTATAAAAAAATGCTCGACTCTGCAGTTCTCATGTTATATCAGGTGAGTTTATGCTATGTTGAATCATACACATTACTCGTTTTTGAAATTATCTTATTAAGGAGAAAGTCCGAATGTGTGATTATAAAACTAACTTTACCTCTATGTGCGTTCACATACCCTGGCGTACAGGTGTAGTTCGCTGTAAGAATGCAGTTGTTTTGCTTGTTGATGATTACCCAGGCCTTGTACAGTTCAGTCTTCTTTCCTTGTCTTTGGCTAGGCAGAACCTCAGTTTTTAGCACTACAAAGTGTTGAATCTGGTAATCATGGAACATTATTTCTTGCACATGACCACACAGAACCAAATTCTAGGCATCCAAAGACATGTAGGCCTTTAACTTCTCTCTTGTTAAAACACTTGGAGCTTTATTGAGATTTCGGGCTGGATGCTTGGTCATTTCGTCTTATCCAATATCCATTGGGAGGGTGCTATTGCAAATGGACCTGTCAAACGAACGCCGCTCACTTTAACGTTATTTTTGCTGAATCACTGTGCTTATCACTGGGTGACAAGCTGTTATAATATGCTGAAAGCATTATGTGAATAATATATATAACATGTAATCAATATAACTCTCACTATAAATGGTAGCGCTCCCGTTTTTTTTCTGACACCTCCCTGCGCACGCATCCTGAATGTTTACAAACATGGTCATTCGTCTATATGTGCCATTCTTTTTATTAACATCATGCAAAAGCAATGTGTAGTCTGCCTTTGCTTAACAAGAATAATGTGACCTCTGTTTGCCTCTGTGCCTGAGAAGCACAGTTCACTCGTCAATACAGAAACATGTGCAGTGAAAATTATGTAGGCCAAGACACGGCAAGCTGCCTCATGCAGTCGTGCCTCTTGAGTGGTGACAAAGTTTTGGCAGCAAAAACAAAGTCTATAGATGCCTGACATGTGGTGTCTGTTCCCTTTACAAGATTCCGTAGTAACCAGAAAGCCTCATTGTATTGCAAAGAGAATAAAGTTATAAGTTAAAAATAATGATGAAATGACTCTCACATGCTTCTCCACTTAATGAAGGAGCACATCAGAGCTCTGGAATTTTATTTAATGTAATTAGTGCTGTCAGATGTTTCGTGTCATGTGACTGGAGGGTATCATCTTATGCTCCAGAGACAATAACAATTACAGAGCGGGCGTACAAGATAAATACAGTTTTCATCTGCTACGCAGCCTTCTGACGCCTTTTAAATAAACTGGTATGACCAGGACAACAATGCACAAAGTAACGATAAGTATTGTTTTTAAAAGCATGCCCAGATTACTATAGAATAGGCCTGTGGTAAAACTATTGCCCTCTTTTAACTTGGTATTTCCTGTGATGCAATATATATTGTCCATACATAAAAACCAATTCTAGCAACATTTTAGCTGATTGCAGCACCTCTCGATCTCTATTGGAGGTGTCCGTATGGTTAAAAAAAACACTATAGTATTCAGTATAAATTACTATAGAATTTTTTCATGTGGGTGCCTGACAACTGAAAATAGATCTGGTAGCAAGTATTGCAGCCTCTCTTACGTTTTACCTTGCACTTTTTCGTTAACATTTATTATTTATTTAGGATACCCGTTTCCAATGCCTAGTTAAAAAATTGTTAAAATTACTATAAACTAAATATTCTTAAGAACAAAATATTGTGTTCTTCGAAAGAGCATACTTGCATTTTGATGCTATTATATAATGGCTGGCATAAAATGGTCTTAAAATGACAATAATATCATTTATCGCAATATATTTTGGTGTAATATATCGTACAACCAAAAAATTAGATAGTGACAGGCCGACCTGTTAAAAACAAAAGAAGATATTCTGAATAAATTTAAAAACTAGTAATCATTAACATACATATTATTTAACTTTGAAAGACAATGATCTTCAGATTTAAGCTTTCTTCAGAATATCCTCTTTTGTGTTCAACAGAAGAAAGAGACTCGTAAGGGTTTGGAATCACAAGAGTGAGAGTAAACGGGGAGTTAATTTTCATTTTTGGGTGAACCATCTCTTTAAGATGCATTTTTGGTTGATCAGATCACAAGTAGACAAGGAAGAAATATTCCTACAGCATGTGCGCTCAGAATTTCTATACATGCACCACACACTTTCCTATCAATAGGGGCGGACTTGGTGATTTGGGGGCGCTAAGCATTTTCAGGTGTGGCGCCCTAGCATTGAAACTAAAAACACTCTTTCTCTATGGAGATATTTTTTCTCTCTAGATTCTGTTTTTTTCTTGTTTGTAAATAAACTGCATGTTAAGATATATTTTAAGTGAAACCTTCTTAATTTAAAATTAACAGTGGTGTGAAGTAACAATTTACAAATACTCAAACTTCTGTAATTGAGTAGTTTTTCTCAGAAATTGTAATTTACTGAGAAGTTTTAAAAATGTGTACTTTTACTTTCCCTTGAGTACATTTTTAGTGCAGTATTGGTATTTCTACGTCACTACTTTATTTTTTCTTGTCTATAGGGATAAGAAGTCCATGATGAACAAGTCCAATCAAATCACACATAGAAGGTAAATTACCTCATAATGAACTACCTCAAGACATGGGCGATTTATAATTGCAGCAAACTGTTTGAAAGCATTTAAAGGTGTCCAAAATCTTTACACGCATTGACTCTGATGATTTAATTAAGTTGAAGTGAAAACTCAATGTCAAGCCGACGTCAATGTCCAACATCCAACCTAAAATCAACCAAATATCAACGTCTAATGATGTTACAGCTTGATGTTGCGTGGACGTTACCACTATGATGTCTATCAGACGTTGGATTTTAGTTGCCATACCTGACGAATAAATGTCAGTATTTGACATCAATATGATATTGTTTTAAGATGCTGGATTTTGATCACTTTTCAACACAACCTAAAATCAACCAAATATCAACGTCATATGACGTTGTTATTGGTGATCAAAATAACGTTGCCCTTAGACACTGGCTAGACATTGAATTTTGGTCACCTGACGTCACAACCTATATCTATACTAATATTAACGTCTTGTTGTCCTACTGAGCAATAACTAAATGCACTACAGAATGTTACATTTACACACATCTACAAATTACATTTTAATGCATCAGTTTTTTTATAGCGTAACTCTCACTACTTTTGAAAGGTCTACTTTTTGCACTACTTTGAGTAATATTTACAACAGATACTTTTACTCTACTTGCACTACATTTTTAAGCAAGTGAGGGTAGTTTTACTTGAGTATGATTTTTCAGTACTCTTTCCACCATTGAAAATTAAATACAATAAATTCACAAATACAAAGCAGCTCACAAACCATGTACAATTGATTAACCATACTTGTGATTTGTGATCAGATTTCAATATTTGCATTTGTAGTAAGGGAAGGAATGTTCCACTATTCATGGGGTACCTAGTTTAGAAAAGTAGTAATAATGTTAAAACCTTGATGTTTTTTTTTTTTTTTTTTTTTTTTTTTTACAAATTTTACAACATATGATAGAAAAATTAAGAGCTATAGGATGATTTATATCGGCTTCTTGGCATTAGTCAGGGTCCTCTACTTCTGTGGGGCCCTAAGCGGCTGCTTACCTCGCTTAATGGTTAAGTCTGCCCCTGTTTATCAACACTTATTCTTATCATCTCCATGTTTCTGTGATCAGATTGATGTATTCTAACACAGCTGCAAACAAGGCTTAAGTAGTTTCTGCTTATGAACAAGAGTATGTGTTTCTGAGCAAGCTTTACAGCTGGTTTGGTGTGTTGTAAGGTTTTGCACTAATTACCATTTAATGAACTACAGCATGTTTCTGCTGCTCAACAGCATACGTGTGGGAAGCACATGGGCAAAGGGCCAAACAACACCATATCTCAATCTTAAAGTTCCTTAAACCAAAGAAACAAGCATAAACAAAAAGTTCTAAGGTCAGCCTAAATAAAAATGACAGACTAATCCTGCTGCTGACAGAAAAGATGGAAAGACTGTTGTTGCTGTCTAGTGCTTTTCCTCAAAGCAACAATTTGCTGAAGCAGTGTTTGTGTCTACATTAAAGACAGACTTTGACTCATCACTAATCTTACCCTTTTAAACTAACATTTAATAAATATTACAATGCTGTAAAATGTCTCATGTTTATATGGACTGCTGTTAAAACAGGAGTATGTCTCGCTACTGTGTGTTACACTACGAAAGCCTAGTCCACTTTCCCCAAATAGCAACTCGCATGGAAAAATCATTAATTCATTTACAATGGGATGTCCAGAGTCCATCCAAAATGTAGATGCACGGAATTTCCACTGTAGCAATGTGGCAACTTTAAGACTTTAAATCAACTAAACAAGACAAAGATGAACAAGTTTGGGTGTCTTGCCAGTCCTAGAGGAGAAACTTCAGCACTGACTTATTGAAGTGTACAAGATAATAAAAAAAATAATAATGATAATATAGAGGGACTAAGCCGAAAAGAAATTATTAATAATAATAATAACAATAATACCTCAGGAACAGAGGTCTAAACATCTGGAAAAAAACTCTACCAATACAAAAATGTAGGGTGTTTGGTTTGATTAAAGCAAACTGATAAAATTCTGAACTTAAACATGACACTCTTAAATCTGGAAAAAGACTGATGAGTCACTAATCTTAAAATGAATAAAAGCTGTATATAATAATGATATAAATATTGCATAAGATACACTTTAAATATATTTTCTATATTACTCCGCAGTTGTCAAGATTTTTCATTATTTCAGGGCTCCCCTCCATCTCAGATCAATTCTCATATTAAACAGAGATGGCAAAAGTACACAAATCTTTTATTCAAGTACAGACACTCATGTTTAAAATGACTCTGATAAAAGTTTAAGTACTGACTACAGTTTTGTACTCAAGTAAAAGTAAAGAGGTACAGCCTCAAAAATGTACTAAAGTAAAAAGTACTCATTACTACTACATGTTTTAGTTTTACTAGGTAGGTAACCATCCCGTTTCCCCCACAGTCCAAAGACACGCAGTACGGGTGAATAGATGAACTAAATTGGCCCTAGTGTATAAGTGCATGCGTGAACGCAAGAGTGTATGGGTGTTTCACACTACTGGATTGTGGCTGGAAGGGCATCCGCTGCGTAAAACATGCTGGATTAATTGGTGATTCATTCCACTGTGGTGTCTCTTCACTAAGCTGAAGGATAGTGAGTGAGGATAGGTAGATAACTAGACCTCACATCCTATTTTATGAAAGTAGTCAAGCAGCTTCACACCCTGTAATAAGGCATCAGCATTGCTCAAAAAGTCAGCACATGTATCATCATCCTGACTCAAACTCACAGCATTCATCATGCGGCTGTTAGATCAAAAACAACTGCCATTTATGTTCATACACTGTAAAAATAATTAGTCTTTTGTATATCTTTTTAAATAATATCTTACATTCTTATTGAATATATTGAAAAAAATGCATATTTTTTAACTGGAATGCGCCACTCATGTTTACCTGTGATCTAATCGAGCAAAATGTGTCTTATTACCTTGTAAACCTATGCAGCATCAGTCATGTTAAGTTCGCCATCTCCCTTGGTCTCATCTGGGAAGTCATCCTTGCTTTTCTCATAATAATATTCATAAACTAGCCTACCTACGCTGCATATAACCTTGGTTGAAAAAGCCGTCTACTGCAGCACGCAGTGCGCAATGACAGAAATAGATTGAGTGAATAAAAAATGCGCTCAAATTGCGCAATGACAAGAAATAATCTAGATTACACCACCAAACATATGAAAACTAAAGTAACAAGCCCAATTTAAAAATGTAAGGAGTAGAAAGTACAGATATTTGTGTAAAGATGTAAGGAGTAAAAGTAAAAAGTTGTCAGAAAAATAAATAGTGGAGTAAAATACTGATACCAGAAAAATCTACTCAAATACAGTAAAGTATTTGTACTTCGTTACTTCCCATCTCTGATATTAAACCTCATATTTCCACTTATACTGGAATTCCAGAAATAATGGCTTATTTTAAAACTGTTTTATTAGAGTTCCTCTACTCTTATTATTCCTTTATTATTTTACTGCTCATAATAAAAAATGCACATTAAAAATTTAAACAAAAGCTAAGCTTTACATTCAAAAATAAAACCTTCTGTTTATTTCTAACCTTTTATAATATTGCATAAGATTATTAAGGTCTCTAGTGAGCCGCAGCTCTTCAGTTGAAAATCTCAGCTGTAATATATATTACATACATTGCACACAACATTATATAATTTTACTTCATATAAATATAGTAAGATTTTCCCATTCAGTAGTAACAGTCTCAGACTTTTGGACTCCACTAAACGCATAACTGACTGTAAAAAGAGGTTTGCAGCAGGTCAAAAGCACATCCTCAGGGAATGTATTATATTACTTTCACCAAAAGCGTCATGCAAGTGCCACTCAAATCTGAACTACTGTACAAGTCATGCAGTAACATGCTGTGAAAGAATTCATAAAGACTGCATCAATTCATAAAACTCGTTTGACTGATTTAACAGGTCTATAGTCTAAACGTCTGATATGCCCAAAAAGACATTGCTTTTCTTAAAGCATTTAAAAATATCTAATACCCTTTATAATTAAACGCATAGTCATGAGCAGTTTTTGACATTCTATTCTTTTGAAATGGTTTGTGTAAAAGTTTAACATTTAAAGTGTGATAGTAAAGTGTCAATGATGAGCTAGGTAATATGGGACATGCTGTATTTATTTAGCATGCTAATTCAGGTCCTGAGGCTACAAGAGGATCCACTTTCCATCCAGCCTTGGCTTGCTCAGCTGAGCTTTTCATTTTGCTGGTGCATTTAGGGATGCATCTGAGGGATCGAGTCAAAGTCCAACTAACTCCAGTGTTTGATAAACTGCATTAAGAGGAGTAAATTAACTTCAACACATGGAAACTAAAAACACTATCATCATCATCATCATCATCATCATACAAATAAATGTTCATGCATTAGCATCAAAGAGTGAAAATGACAGTATTGAATAATAGGTCTCTGGTCTTCGCTGGCTGTCCCTGAATGAAATCAATTTTTTTTATTTATTTAGTTTAATTACAAAACCCCTAAACATTAGCTTAGGACAAAAAGAGTTTGTGTAGTCAGCATGCTGTGAAGATTCTGTTTTCTGCTCTGCACAATATAGCTGCATGATTAATTGAAAAGAAATTGAGAAATTGTGATTTCGCAAAAGCCATGCTTCTCATGCACATCTTGTCAGGGAAGCATGGCTCTATGATCACTAGTAAATCTCTGAAGAAGGGATTTACTAGTGCAGAAACTGCAAACATGTCACAAAGAAGAGACACGGGCAATCAAAGAAAGCAGAGGATTTACTTGCTTCTACTGATTCTGTTTGACCAGAAAACATGCAGCTGCAAAATCATTTGACAGAATAATTTATTTCTGACACTAGACTGAAGATATGAGGTGAGTTTGGAGAAAAAGTTTATTAAAAAAACAAAAAAACAAAAATTTAAATGCTTTCAGATGTAGCAGCAACAGTCACAGCAGTAATATCACAGAATTATTATCAATTTCAGGATTGCATAGATTAAAATCACTTGCATATAGCTTGTCAGTGATGTCTAGCTCTGTGTAGAAAACACTGCTTAATCTGTAAGCAGATGGTGGCGAATTACTGCTGAATACAGAGACAAATTTACAGTTAAAATGCATATGAAAAAAAAATAAATAAATTTTTTAAAACTACACAAAGAAATCTGCCCAAAGATTGATGAAGAACTAATATGGTAAAACTGATCACCATCACGGGTTCATTTCAATGTATTTACATTTCAATGTATTTAAAAAGTGATAATGAAGACTCTAGAGCTGAAACTCATGGGGATGGCCATTTAGCTTCTGAGCCAATCTGAAAGGCGACGTTTATAGAAACAATATCCTTAAATAAACAGTTTCAGACATAAGAGGCGTTATCAAACGGTTTTCTGACCTTAATTTGATGCAAACTCTCCAAAGATTAGACATTAATCTATTATTATATACATTTAAAACAATAATCTACACTGAAAAAATTTATTGAAAGATGATTCCTTGGATTTACTCAATCTTTTTAAGTTAAGTGGTTGTAAACAATTTTTATTTGGGTTGAATTTAAACAAACAAATTAAGTTGAACATTATTAAATTTAGTTTGTTTGTTTAAATTCAACACAAATAAATTGTTTGCAACAGTTTTGCATGTAACACTTTGTCAGAACAACACCTTCAGAACAAAATTACTTTAACTTTTGGTTATTAATAAAAATTAAAGGAACACCCACCAAAAAATTTACATTTACTCATAATTCTTTCTACCACAAGTCGTATCACACCTATATCAGTTTCCTTTTTCTGTTGACCACAAAATAAGCCTTTTAAAAACCTGAAACCACTGACTTCCATAGTAGGAAAGACAAATATTACAGAAGTCAGTGTTTGCAGGTTTCCAACATTTTACAAAATAATTTATTTTGTGTTCAACACAAGAAAGAAACTCAAACAGGTTTGTGACAAGTGAAGGTTGAGTAATGACAGAATCTCCAGTTTTAGGTGAACTATCCCTTTTGAATGTCACAGTAGAAACACTTTATCCAGATTACCCATGAGAGACACTCGAAATACTCAAGCGTTCATTCATTGAGACATGAATTTCAAAGAGTGCTTCTGCATGGAAGTCTGCTCTCTTTACAAATCAATAGACTCTTCAACAAATGAGTACATTACTCTAATGAATTGTAACAAAACACAAATTGACAAAATAACCCTCCCTAAACCACAAGCAAAAACAGATCTAATTACCTCATGATAGCCAACAAAAGTTAGACTGTCCTGCATTTATGTTGACGGTAAGGTGGGGAAGGCCTTTTCTGTTTGTTTGCATCTGAGGTCAGTGTGTTGCCAGGCGCTGATGTCATTTACTGGGTTAAGAGAGGTTGCATGGGTGTGGAAAAAGAAACTCAAACACACGTCAATGGTCTGTACAGTTATAAAGATGAGTTGGTGGAAGTAGTCCTGCTAGCCAAACGTTAAATGGAACCATATTATGTCCGAATTACAGCATATATTTGGTATTTAACATACAACATCACAGCTAAAATGGTAACCAATGCAACACCACTGCAAGATCTAATTCTTGCTAATGCTAAGAGATACAAGCTTACATCTGAAATGATCCAAAAAGCAGCTAAATGTCCAATATATTTATTGGATGGGCTGTAAATGTGTTGAAAAACCCAATAACAAACATCCATCCTGAGATGTTACTACGAGCTAGTGACAATAGATGTAAAGCTCAAGTGTATACTGATTGAGGTCAAATGCATGTAGATAAACATATGCACATGTTTTTCTTTGCTAAAGACAAGCACTAGCAAGTTTGTTTACATTTCACTTCTCGTCTATACATACTTCAGTTAAAGGGCACTCATCACGCAAAAATCAACCTCTGGAAGCTGTTTTGACAGCTGTGTGTAGTTTAGTGTGGACACACAGCCATAGACATCACAGGCAAAAATACATCAAATCCTTAAAAAAACATTCTAATGTTAAATTAGGACCCAAATCCCAGCCATTTTGAGAAGGCCAAACACACTGTGACATGGCCGTTCAGTCCCTCACCCACTGAATTGATTGCCAGGAGCATATTATCATATTAGCATAAATCCTATCAAACAAGACAGGATTTGTCAAGAAAATGGTATCAAAAGATCTGTTTTAACTATATGTGATCAGCTGCACCTCCAGAAAGATTTCAAAATAGTGCATGTTTGTGATAAAGAAAATACAGTAAAATCACTATGTAATTCATAACCGCTCCAATCACTGCTTAGTGTCAGTATAACTGCGCAGGTGTATGTGTGTGCACAAACTTTGTAACTTTTTTTGTGTGGCTCATTCATAGTTGCAGGAAGGTTGAATAAACTATTAAATTCATTTGCCTTAGTAATGTTGGCAAATTATAATAGTTTTTAAATAAAAAAAACCCTAATATTCCTAAATGGATTGTTAAAAAAAATACTCAATTATCGATATCGAATGATATGAAACATGATATCATGATAATATTTTTGCAATATTGCCCAGCCCTACATAGAATCTCTGGCTGTTTCTCAATATGGATTCTTCAGCAATCTTTCGTCCTTGTGTTCAGTTACAAAACTCAAGACCGCAAGAACGGAGGATGCTTGAAACTTCCTGAATGTGTTCTTGATATCTAGGATGCATTGATGTAGACATGAGCAAAACCCGCTCGGGAAGTCCCAGAAGTCATTGGGGCTGAATAAAGGTGGTGGGAAGCGCAGCATTTTATATAGATTTATTATAATTGTATTATTTTATATAGATTTATTATTAAAGTTCAGAGATATATCTTCTTTATCTCAGGAGTTTGCCAAAATGAGACGAAGTAAACATTACCATGAAAATCTTAATGAAGGCATAAACACATTAAGATTGTTTTTTTGCTGAAATTCATTAAAATCAGTTTTATTAATAAACTTAAAAAAATCTGTTGTAATATTTAAAATTTTTATTCGTTCAACGTATATTTGTAAAGTATGCATTGTATATATTGTGAAGGGAAAAAACTATAAATTGTTATATGAATGCTGTAATGTTTAAATAACTTTTCATTTAAAAGTGTGTGAAGGTCATGTGACCATCAGGAAGAAAGCAGCATCTCATTCCTCACAGCACGCATTCTCTGTTCTCGTGGTCTCCTGAGTTCGTTCTTCAGAAGGAACTCGGCAAGACTGCTCTCAATGAGAACACGAGTCCGTTCTCAGCGTTCTTGGAATTGAGAAACAGACTGTATCTATGTTCTCACATCTGGGTCACTGTCTGTGTCTGTCACTGACAGCTACAACTTCCTCTCACCCTAAAATTGACTTATTCAGCAGGGTATAATAAATGATCTGATGGGTATTTTGAGCTAAAACTTTACATACACATTCTGTAAGACATCTTTTACATCTTGTTAAATGATGAAAATAGGAGCCTTTAAAAGTGTGTTAATCTCAGTTCACAAATGCTGAATTTATTTGATCAATTCTCTGTTATGATGTTTTTGTTTTCATACAATTTATAATGCGATTTATTTATTGTTGTGATTGCAGTTTAATTCACTGCAGTAGTCAGTGTCATACCACCCCATAAAAATAGCTGTAATGTGCTCAAATAGCATTTCAAACATTTGTTTGAAGGCAGTTGTGATGCTTTATATTTTTGTCGAAACACAAACAGGATTCTTGAATTTGGTTCAAAACTCAAACATCCAAATTCCTTCCATTCTGACTACTTGCAATTGTCTTTCTAAACCACAAACAAACACAAACATGCTAGTCTTTAGAATGTTAATTGCCTGTCTGTAGCAAGGTTGAGGATTTAAAAGAAAAGAAAAGGGTACACATAGGCCTCATCCTTTAGTCACTATTTCTGGCTGTGTTATTAAGCAATTTAAATCAGCAGCAGATGTATAGAACAACACTACAAAGACATTTTCTACAGGCACCATCAAAAACAGCTCAATAGTTTTAACATATGGTCATGCTGACACTTCTAAACACCCAGAAAACTATTGTTCAGAGACTCAAAACACATGCATGTTAATAGGTCTTAAAATGGTAAACTTTTGACTGACATGGGGAATGTGCCCACAAAAGTAAAAATAGCAGTCACACTTAATCCTTATAATTATAAAAGTTCAGCAGATTCAAAAGTCTTTCATTACGACAGCTTCACTCAAATGCAACACAGAACACAGGAATCTTATCTCTGCAGCGCTTCTGGTGAGTAGGAGCTCTTCTACTGATATCAGGACTACAGCAAGGCCGAGTTGATCACATCTGACATGATTTGCTAAATTTTTCAATGAACAGATTTCAAGCAAAACACAAGACTAAATAGGCTTCTATTTTGTTGACTGCAGCTAAATATTGCTGTTAGTTTATCTTTTAGAGTTGCATCCTGTACACACATAGATCAGGAATTCGCTGGAGTGACAACCGCATTCAACATCTGAATTATCTACTAAATGTATTGTGTGTGGAGTTTTTTGTGCAGTGCAAGAACCACAGTCTTGACTGCCAGTTAAAAAAACAGAAAACAATCCATTTCCTAAAGTAAATTTAAAAGCGTTTAATATAATAATATTGGTACCCACACCTTTCCACTTTTATCACTTCATAAAACTCACTGATTTATAGACCAAACTGTTCAACAGCAAATCAAAACTGGTTATAATAAGTGGACATGGCAGCAAAACACTACTGTGTGAAACAGCCTTAAAGGGGTGGTCCAGAGTGTAATTTTAACGCTTGGTTGTATTTATAACATGCAAAGCAATGTGAAGATAAAAAATAAGGTAAAGATTGTGGCTGTTTACAGCGATTGGACTGATAAATATGAATTTGTAGCGAAATTGTTAACAGGGCCAAACAGCATTTCCCTTTGTTTACATCCTTGCTACAATATACCTTTAACGCTAGACACTACTTATGTAATAGATCAATTTTACCAAATAAAACACTTACAGGTACTTCTTTCTTCGCGTCGTGTTGTGTCGTCTTTCCTTTGGAAGCCCAAGTACAAAAACAGAACAAGCTCTGTAGAAATAGCTGCTTTGGACGACATTTTAGCCTTCTCTGCTACAACATTACAGCACCTCTGGCCACACCACTTCGCTGCGCAGGGTGTGTGCGCATGGTGAATACAAGTAACCTGAAGCATTTGTGATCTCACTGACTAGGATGTATATTTTTGTAGTCCCCAAACTTTGTTTGCTGTAGACTTTGCGAAGCTAACTTTGTAAAAGCCAATGTCTCCCTTTGCATTGAACTTTGACTGTATTACATTCAGAGATGCTGTTTATCTTCACACAGCTACATTACACATCAACAAAGTTTAAAATATGATATCGTAGTGGACCATCCCTTTAAACATGAGCAAAACATGACAGATCTGTCAACAGCGGTTAAGTTAAAACTGCAGAACATAATCAATTTGTAAAGACTAAGATACTGTTATGGTCAACAATAGTAGTCACAAAATGGAAGACAAGCAATGTAACTTTGATTACTATGGTCCCAATAACTGCAATTCAGCAAACACAGAAATGTATAAAATGTGATCATCACTCCTGAAACATTACGTGAAGTTTATTTACAAACTAATTTTGACAGGATCACGTGCTTATGATTGCTAGCGGCTGGATCCGCATTATCCAATTCTCAATGCACCAATCAGACGACTCCTAAGCCAGTACAAATACCCTGGGTTACATACCACTCCTATCTTCGTTTTGAAGAATCCCCCCTTCCACCCCTACGCCTTCTCCTTCCTAGATGGGTAACAAAGTGGCCAAGTGCTTAGCACTGTTGCCTCACAGCAAGAACGTCTCTGGTTCCAGGCTTTCCCAAACCAGCAGACGTTTCTGTGTGGAGTTTGCACTTTCTCCCTGTGCTCATGTGGGTTTCGCACAGTTCAAAAACATGCAACTTAAGTTAATTGACTAATCCAAATGGGCACCATAGACATGCTCCTAGTAAGTAGTTATCTCTTAAGAGCAATCACTATTTGTTCACTAGTTACTACAGCAGGGGAGTTCTCGAGATCTACCTTAGCTCAAACTCCCCTCTCGCCTTGCAATGGGAGGGAGCCCTGGGCTCAAGGATCTTATGAGCTTAGGGCTCTCTCCCGGGATAGCATGCCAAACAAGCTTATAATTAATCATCAGCTAAGTGTGAACTCTTGAAACTACCTACATACACAAATGTATCGTCTATATGAAAACTGATTTTAAAATTTTTATAAGCTTTCTAGGAAACTTGACTGAGAATGTTGACTGGTCAATGAGAATATTCTGCTGACAAACAAACGTTTCTTGACCAAAAAACAAAACAAAAATAAATAAACAAAGAAAAAAAAAAACTAGGTTCTGAGCACCCATTGAAAAATTATAACTAGCTGACATTACATTATGCTTGGCATGACTTCATATTTCTAATAAATAGGGGAAAATGCTACCATAATACAGCACAAGGTGCCCTTCGAGAATTATTTTGTCTTTATTTAGCTACTGCAATTTTTAAAATGCTGTTTTTTGTATCAACAAGGAGTGGAGTAAGATATGCAAATAAACGGACAGCTGTAATCTTACAAAGAGGTTAAAAAAACCTTTGTTTGCTCCAGGTGTATGAACAAGAGAGTACTGCTTAAAAGACTAATAATAAGAGTGCATATGGTCATTTTAAAGCCATGTTTACATTTAAATGGCTTTACTGGTTTCTTTAAATACAGCCTGAAGCAACCACCATTACATACAGCTATATATGGAATGTGTCTACAAAGGGGGGTACAAAGCTTCATCTTCAGAATAACAGCTTATTCTTGTCTGCTGTAAAGCACTGAGCCGACAGCCAATCACACTTCAGGAGTCATGACACGCTCACCAAACCCAGTGACCCAGTAATAAAGTGACACAGAAGGAAACTCCGGCACCAAAGGAAATGTTTAAATTATTCAGGACAGCTTCCTTTTGACCTTTTAACCGGTTGATGCTTACAATATACACCTCGTTTTATCACAGATATTCACAACACAAAGTAAATATGCCCATAGAGAGAGAGATTTGACTGTTAAATGAAAAAAAGCCTTTGTTTCTATACCTCAACAAGCATACATTTTTTGTGCGATTAAAATTGCACATATTTCAAATAGGGCTGTGAGATTTGGGGAAAATATCTAATTGCGATTTTTTTGATAGATATTGCGATTGCGATTTGATATACAATTTAATTTTGTAGTCAAGCTTCAGCTCAACAATCTGGAAGCCGTGGCAACAATTATGTGACAGCTCTTAAAAATTACCCATTTATGATCGGTGTCTGTGACTTTGAAACCAAAATATTCCCATATTACAAATGCAGTTTTTCTTTGATATTAATTCATCACTTAATGCTTCTGAAACAGCAGACACCATAATCCCACTTGTCAGCATTTTCCTGTTTGTTTTTTTATTTTTTTATTGTCGGTGTAGTTCGGTTAAGCAATTCTGATTGGGCAGAACGAAAGTGTGCTTACTCAATTGGCTAGTAAGACTTTCACACACAGCCGGCATTCACGCATTTGCTCTGGGTGGGGGAAATTAAATAATACATATATATTTCATATTGCAGTCTTTTGCGATTAACTAATTCGCAACGTTTTAAATTGTGATTGCAATTCGATTTCGATTAATTGCACAGCCCTAATTTCAAACAGGGTTCAATACTGACATTGGTAACATTAAAATTAAAACATGTATTAGCATTAGAGCTGTGCGATTTGAGGAAAATTGTATGGACAACATAAAAAAAAGTCTATAGTTTCATATTATGCTCTATCGTTTATTTTGTGGTGTCAAAGAAATAGAATGTTTATTGTAATACCTTTCATAATTAAAGCGCAATATTACAAGCCATTATAAGCATGCAGAAACATGAATAACTGCTTCATGAGAAAGTTGCAATCTTAAAAGTAGAATGTTTACATTTTAGATTTTATTTAGCGATATTTTTATCATATTAAACCTGCAATCGATAGTTTTTTTTTTTTACCTTTTATTAATATTTATTTTAGATTTCTATTTTAAATAAAAAAAATTGCTAAATAAAGTGAATCAAAATAAAAAAAATAAATAAAGTTTCATTTTCTTCTTCAGTTGTTTAATTTTTAAAAAACGTTTTATTTAACTTGTTTGTTAGTTAAATCCAGTTTTGTTATTTAGTCTAGTATTTTTAAGCAACAACGTTGCAAACTAATTTGCTATGAGATGTGGCTGTGCCCTCACATGCTGCTCGCGCTTCAGCTGCTGCTGCTGCTGAGACAGAGAGAGAGAGCGCGAGAGAGCTATCGAAATAATTCATTTTTATTCAAAAGTGTCGGTCAAGTGATGTTGATGTGAACAGCTGAAGCTGTCAAATAATTTTTAGTTCGTTTATTATTAATGATAATGATTAAAAATAATACTATCAATTTTCTTCAATAATGCAATTAAAACATGTAATAGGTCTACATTAATGCGAAATGAGCTAAATATCGTCTTTAAAATCGTCATAGGTCTCGGCGATCATTGATACACGATACTATCATCTATTGGCACAACCCTAATGCCTCGGCTGTGTATTTAAAAATGGCGCTTCCTTTGTTTTTATTCTCTCATACACACAACTGATGCATCTCTATAAAACCAATAGCGTTCATCTGTGTGTCTGGCTCTGCCTTTTGGTACCCTTTTTTGTGCTACCCTTTCGAAAGGCTACCCAAAAAGTGGTACGGTACGGTTCACTTCAAGGTACCTTTTAACAGTGGAAACGACCATAAAAGCGAACCATACCGTACCATACTGTACCACTCAGTGGAAACAGGCCACTAGAGAGACCTCAGAGTTCTCCTGAATGACGATAGCTATGGGACTTCCAGGAGTACCTAATTTATATTCCATCTCGAATGTTTCGCAACTCCAAATCTGTAAAACAAGCTGCTCTAACCAGTGTATCAAAATGTCATTAAGCACGTTTATGAGACATTTAACAAGTGAGCGAGACCTACAGAGAACTCTCATCAACAGTTGCCTTTTCCCACAGCCATTATTGGTGAGTTTACAAGAATTGTCCCAGTTAACTCACCATGGCAAAGTGGTGTGAAGAAGCACAATCGCTCAGATTCATTAAGGACTCATTACTGAGGACAAGAAGAGCTGTCCATGGCTGAGATAACAGGAACGGGACATATTCTCGATTCTACCAATCACATTGTCATTGAGGTTCAACAAATGTCCATTCTGTGGTGGGCCCACAGGTCCTGCTGACTAAAGAAAACACAGGGCTTTATTTCTCATAGACCAGCCATTGTGTGCATGGATAAACAAATGCAGTTTGCTACAAAGCTTTCACTGTGGCATGGTAGAGATGCATCCAGTGGAGAGGGAGAGATGGGGTGCCAGCCAACTGCTCGCTGGCAAGAGCTGATCAAAAATGCACCAGGCATAAGTCTTGCATCCCAAAGAGGCCCAGGGGCAAGCAAAATAAGCTGAATACCTTGAGACATAGACTAGAACTAGGAGACAGTCTATAAACATTCACAGTCTGCACTGAAAATTCCACAATGAAAAACAGTGTGGAACTGAAATGCAAAAGTTTTCCCTTTGAAATTTATTTTGACAACTAGTGAATACGTTTATCTTACCTGAGCAAAGTACGCCCTTGTGTCGGGCACAGGAGAAGTCATCACACTCGCAAAAGGTGCCATAGATCTTGCCGAATTCTGACTCGTAGCACAGGCACTGGTTACAGCTGCATTCTCCACGACCGCTGCACACCTGCTTGCCTTCTGCTTCTCGACAGGCACTGAGGTGCTGGTGGTCCACCTCACCCTCCTGGCATTCGCAGCGAGCTCCCAGATACCCAGGCTCACAGCGGCACATCCCACAACTGTAGGTGCCAGCAGAGTTGCAGCGACTGCTGTTGGGCTTTGTGTAATATGTGCAGCGGCAATCACAGCGATAATCCACAGAAACCTCTAGACGGTCTTTAAAACCAACAGGCCTGATGGTGAAACTCTTTCTGGTGCCTTTCGGAGGACATCCTCGTGCGTCTACAGTTACGTTGAAGGAGACCTGCAAGAAAGACATGAGACTACTTATTTTCTCTAAAGACTAAGAGTGGAGATCTAAATTGGAGAATAGCATACAAATTCTTAATTCGCAAGGTCACTGCTTAGTCAGATTTGAAGATTTCGTAATAGGAGTAAGAGAGCAGTTTATAGCAAGTACCATATATTCTGAGGCATAAAATGTAAATGAGATATTTGAAAAAAATAGTAATTTAAAAAGCTGATCAAAATTAAAGAACACTTTTAAATACATTCCAGTTGTCTGGCACAATGCGGTAAATTCCTTCATTAGTATACCCTTTTTAACAGAGGGCCTTTGCAAGATAGTAAGCCATTCTTAAGTGACTGAACTCCTCAGACTGCAGGTTGTCTAGATGATAGCAAAAAGGATAATTCTTTCAGCCACTGCAAGAGAAGTCTGTCGTTTCAAATCTAGAACATTGCATCTTTACAAATGTTAGTAACTCATTAAAGTCCCCCCAAAAAGGCTGGTCGTCCACAAAAGACATGCAGAAAAGAACAAGAAAATGCAGAGAATCTAAATGGCCACTTGGTTCAATAGTAGATAAAAAAGTGTAAAGGTTTGTCTCAGCATACAGTGTCTTGACATGTAAGAGTATTTGGACTGAAAGCCCTGCAAGGACCAAACTTCTCAACAGCAATAAGAGTCAAAAGGCTAGACTATTTTTTTGCTGAAAGGAATGTTGTGTGGGCAGCAAAATGGTAAAAGTATTTCCTTGAAGCTGAAAAATGGCCAGCCAATAATCCTGATCTAAACTGCACTAAAAATCTGTAGAAAAATCCTTGGTGACAAAGTTATGACTAAGCAACCCATTACAGTCAGTGACCTGTGGAAGAGATCGGAAGAAGAGCAGATCAAGACCACACCAGAGCAAATCACTGCTGAAGAAATACTTTTAATGTGAAATTTCATCTCTCATTTACCTATTTTGCTCTACAAAAAGAAACACTTAGCGTATGTGGACTGATAATTTGTATTCAACAGTTTGAATAGTCAAATCAAAATGCCTAAAAAGATTAAATAATAAATCAAACTTTCAAAACAACTACCCAAATGACAAATCAAATGCTCAAATTATAATATAATATCAAACTATACTTCAAATGGAGGAACCAATTTCTGATTACACACACAGTTGGAAGCTCATGATGGACTGATTACTAGGACTATAAATACACCTCATTCACACAGACTCTTTGCTGAGTCTTGTTTTTCCCTGTGAAGTATTACAAAGTGGTTTTCCCTGTTTGTCCTGCTATGTTTGATCCTTGTCTTGTTTACCGTTACTGTTGCTTCGTTTCCTGTCCTATTTCGAATTCTGTGTCTAATAAATGTTAACATTTGTCTGTTTTAGTATTTTTTTTTATTTCAATTGAACTATGTTTGTTTGTTCTGATAAAGTTTTATTTCCTAGTACCAATTTCCAAAGGAGTTTTTTTGTTCACTGAACTTTAGTCATTTTACGTCAGTGCAACTGATGTTTTCAAAAATTGAGTAAACAAGAGAAAAAAAAATTTAGTAAAAAAGGAAATAAAGTTTATTTTTTTGTTTGCTTACTCAACTTCAGGCATTCCAGTTCTGCAGACAAAAAAATATTCAGTTGGCACAAAAATTGTAATAGTAGTTCACCTCTCTAGAAAACTAATAATCTTATGGTAACTCAACTAAATTTTTTGTACTGTCTTAAATTTTTTTACTGTGCAGCAGAAAAAACCCCCCCAAAAAACTTAAAAAGTGCCATCTTAAAGAAAAAGACAGTTCCCTCAGTGTCATGCATGACCTTAGTGCTGGTGACAAACAGAGGCTTTACTGATGTAGATCATTCTTGTCAGATTAATCACCCACCATCAGAGCAGACAGAAAAAAAACAGACTCCACCCAGAGGAAGGAAATCTAAACTTTACAGTCTTCATCTAGGCCTTTCTAGCCTATATTTGATCTATATAATGTAAAATCAGTAGAGCTGTTCTCAAAGTTATCAAATAGCACTTGAGTTATGCAGCATGCAGTGCAAAAAAAAGCCTTTATGACATCTTTAATCGAATCTTTCCCAAAAGTGAGCAAACTTCATGTGTGGATCCTCAGGGGCAGAAAACCTGATACCGTCAAAAGCATGTAGTCTGGTTGGCCTTTGATTCGGAACAGCCCAGGGGAGAAGACAAGCTCAACACGCTGAGTCCGAACACTTTGATATGATGTTTCAGATCAGTGAGCCCTATCCAGACCCGAGAGCTCAAAGCTGAGAGCTGAACGTTGGGCCACCGAGGGTCACACTGATGGAGGAAAAGCAGAGGCTCACATGTCAGAATACAGGGCTAAAGCTGTCAGTAAAGTTGTTTTAATGAAGAAGCTGGTGCTTTGATAGCGCTGGTCTGTCTTTAAAGCAAAGTAACAGCTTAAAGAGGAAACATGTCCAGGGTAAAATAGGAACAGAGGGCAGACTTGATGCAAATGGAAGGCAAGCAAGACTATTCGTCAAATATTCAAAATGTCTATTTCTGTACCAGGAACCTACATTTTAGAGTTCAATTATTTATGTGGAAAATGTTCTTACGGAGTACTGCAATGTGAAATGCTTACATAATTTTAATTAACTGATAAACAAAATACAGCTTTGTTGTTGTTGTTTTTACTATTTTTACTAATATTTATTAGCTGTATTCGTTCAAAGCAAGTGTAAAGGTTTATATTAAAAAAAAGAAAATCAAGTTGGAGGTCTGTAACTGTAAGATTGTGCTGCATTTACTTATTTGTAGGTGTTTCAACTTGATTTGAAGGAGTTTCAATTTGAATTAATTGTATAATTTATTACTGTGGAAATCCATTTTTTAATTATTAATTAATTAATTAATTATTTAACTATTTTATTAATTTAGTAACTTATTATGTAAATCATGATATTATGTTCTGTATCCATGATGAACATTGTTCTAATAATATATTGGAGATAAAAATAGGTTATAAGATTATAAAATGTCATGTTTGGTCAATTGAAATGCAAGCCAAAACATTCATTCCTTCCAAAAATAGCAGAAAGAAAATCCTACTGACTTTCTTTCGAATATATACAATTATTTGTGTAAACATTTCAACCTTTGATTAACTTCATATTAACATGCTGCTTTAAATATCATGTTGAAATAGCCATCTCAAAAAAAGCAGGAAGGTAAGAGGTTAAAAATGAATAGAGAAAGAGGTAGTATGTCCTGAATGAAGCAATGACTGGCAGAATTAGATTAAGTAGATATGTGGATCACGAGGGCACTGGAATAGTTGGATGAAGTCTGTGTATTTGGTCAGAGGAAAAGGTTGAGTGAACATTACATAAAGATGAGCATTCACTGGCCAGAAGTTGTCTTTGAGAGCAGCAGAGTTCCTGAATGAATGCTGACAAGCTAAAGCATCAGTCAAAAAAGAAGTAGCTTCTTTTCACAATTACTACTACTGTTACTACTACTACTGTTACTACTATTGTTACTGCTACTGTTACTACTGTACTTACTACTGCATGTACTACTACTACTGTTGTTGTTACTGTTACTAATACTTGTGTTCAGAGATGTATAAAGTACTAGAGACCCAGCCTTAAGTAAAAGTACCTATGCTCTATCAAAAAGTGACTTGAGTAGAAGTGCTCTTTAAGCACCATACTTAAGTGGAAGTACTAAATTTTATTTCAAAATTTACTCAAGTACTGAAAGTAAAAGTACAAGTATTGTGTAATGTAGTTATTAAAGAAAGCAGTCAAAAGACATCATAGTGTTTTGGTTATTTTAAATATCTTTTTTTGCGGCACGTGATTAAGCAGTACAAAAAGAAACATGGCTTACGACACTGTTTTTCTTATAACAGCATTAACACACACCTTTCATAGTTGTGTGTAACAAAAACACTCCGTAATCCACTCAAAATGCTATTGAAACCCATATTTGGATCGCAAATTACCGGTTGTAAATGCTGTAAACGGAAGTCCTAAACATTCTACCGGAAGACGTGGTCACTATGGCACCCTCCATGCAGCAGCCAACAAAAAGGTCTATAATTGTAATGAGTAGGGGTGTGAATCTACACTGGTCTCATGGTTTGGTTCAGTTACGATTATCATGCCATCGATTCGGTTCAATACTCCAGTAGAGTACGGATACAGCCTTTTAGTATTTAAGTACAGTAGTGAAGTAGTTCTACTTCGTTACTTTACATCTCTGCTTCTGTTACTGCTACTACTGTTGTTACTGTTACTTATACTACTGTTTGTTACTAATACTACTGTTACTGCTACTACTGTTGTTACTACTACTGCTGTTGCTACTACTACTACTCTTGTTACAACTGTTACTTCTAATGTTGTTACTAGTACTGTTACTGCTAATACTAGTCTTACTACGGTTGTTACTACTACCACTACTATTGTTGTTACTGTTACTTATACTACGGTTACTGCTACTAACTGTTGTTACTACTACTGTAACTACAGCTACAACTACTACTCGTTACGACTACTGTTACTGCTACTAATGTTGTTATTACTCTTGTTACTACTTGTACTGTTGTTACTAGTGTTACTCCTACAGTTACCATTTTTACTGCTACCGTTACTACTTCTACTAGTGTTACAACTACTACTACTGTTGTTGTTACTGCTACTGATACTACTTTTACTATTGTTACTGCTTCTACTACTACTACTGCTGTTGCTGTTACGACTACTCCTGTTACTACTACTACTACTGTTATTACTGCTGCACTACTTTACTAAATTAGTATTACTTCTTGCACAAAATATTTAAAAAATATCTTAAATACCAAAAAAATAAAAATAAAAACACACAAAAATATCAATACCAATTACAATTAAAATACAACAAATAACATTATTAAAATGGCAGTGTATACATAATATTAATAATAATTTCTAATAATTTCTAATAATAATAATAATAATAATAATAATAATAATAATCATTAATAATAATAATAAATTGTATTATTATTATTGTCAATAAAAAGCATCAAATATATTAGCATGTCAATCATTTTACCATCACTGATCCTGGCTGTACAAAAAGGATTGCATTTGAACAGCAGTGAGCAAAGCTTTAAAAATCTATTGGCAAACAAAGTCTATCCAAAAGTAAACGTTTGTTTCCTGGGATACCAGCCAGCATAATATAGGATTAGACCAATGTGTTATGTATGGGACATTTTAGTAGTCTCTAGGGGCTTCAATCTGCGCCTGTGAAAGGAATCTTAGCTTAACTTTAGAATCCGGGCTAGTGCCTCTCTATCCAAGGCCTGTGTTTTTCCACAGCTCCTCACCCAGAAAGAACCCTCGGCTATTGTGCGAGCCCATTGAAATGCAACGCCAACTCCTCCGAAAGTTCGGCAGAGGGCCGTGAGTGACACATGGGATTCTGTTTGGGTTGTGCCCTCCATTCTAAAGGAATGATTGGCAGTTGGGCACGGTGGCAAATTTCCCTCATGGCTGGGACACAAAAAGACCCTGGGCATATTGGATTGGCCCAAAGAAAATTGGGTTGCTCCATTCATTGTGGGTATTCAGTTGCACCCCTCCACTCTCCATCACGATCCTTCTCTACATTCAGTTAGGCAGAATAGAGAGACTGGAGAGCTCTGGTTGAATCCTCAAGGGTCAGATCACTGCATGGTGACATGTACCAAGTAATCCTATAGACGCTTTACAATGTCCGCCTAATTAAGAATGTAAAAGAGTTCCAACAATCCACCAAATCCAAACACCAAAAACTGAAAGCATTCTTTTAAAGTGATACAAGCACTGTTGAATGCAAATTGAGACTTGCTGCTAAAAATCTGTGATCTGCAAGTTATGTCACTGTAATATTTTTAGTTTCCAAATCCTTTTGAGAGGACCATTTCATCTATTTTACTCAAAACAGGGAGTGAGTGGCTGCAAAGCATAATAGCATAGAGCGAGTTCGAAACAAAGCATGTTATTCAAATCCTGAAAGTTATCAGAGGAAATACTACATCAGCTAACACACAGGCAAAACAATACATCTACAAATGTGTATCAGTATTTCAGCAATGTTTGCTAACGATTACAAACCTTACTGCATCATTAATGTCAATTATTAATGATGTGTGTGATGAGAATATTAGACATGTGTCATTGATGACTTTGCTTCTAAAGGGTATTCTGTCTCTAACATTAGAGGCTCTATTTTAACAATCTAGGCGCAAAGTCTAAAGTGCATGGCGCAAAAACATTAAGAGCATGTCTGAATCCACTTTTGCTATTTTAAAGCGGTGCATGGTCTAACAGGGTTGTGCTTATTCTCTTAATGAGTTATATGTGTGTTTTGAGCATAACGTGCATTAAAACAAGCAGAGTCTCATCTCCCAATTTCCTTTAACAGTCAATTGCATTGCAGCATGGTGCATTTGCTATTTACATCGCAAACTTTCTAAGTGGAAAAACTGAATGCTTCGCTAGTGAGAAAACAGTTAAACAGACCATCTGCAACATAAGGATAAAGAACGAGCCTCCTCCATTCAGCCTCTTTACTTTCTCTTTACTTTTACTCCTTTACTTTTGTGCATAAGGAAATGGTGTTGTACGCACTCCACTAAAAGACATCCATCAGCCTATTTAAACATATTTAATTTTGTTTGTTAAGTGCAAAGATTTGTTTTAAAACCCGCTAACAAATAGATGAACAATAATAACGAAGTTTGGTCAAAAAACTGAGTTATAACCAAAAACACTTCCTATGCCCCATATGGTGATGTAAATAAATACGCATATAATAAATAATACTGCTAATAATAATAATTATAATAATAACAACATTCTAAAACCGCAAATTGTGATTAATTAACTGAAAAAAAGGCATGGAGGTATGAAGAAGGCATGGTGGTAGTGGTTTTTATATTTATGTAGTAATCATTTTTGTAACATTTTAATCCTTTAATGTTTGTCATATGTGAAGATATTTGTGTATTGTTGTATATCCTGTGTGTATTAGGCAATGTGTAAGCTTTTGAACCCACATAGGCACATAACCACACGCTCTGCACTTATTGCGCCAGGTGTATGATAGGGTCTTAAATCCTCTATTTATATAACCAAATTTGGTATTAATATAACCAAAATTATGACTGCAGCAATCACCAAATGCACTGGGGTTACAATGAATAAACAAAAACAAAGTCACGCTCTGAAATAAACATCTCATATTCTTTCCAATAACTGTGTTATGCTGTGTTTTTCCCCATCACTCTTTCACTTCCTTAGGGAAGTTGAAAGAAAATAGGTTGCTTTCACTTCCAGGGCATTACATACAGCTCAACAAAGACAAATGAGGGGTAGAAGGTTTCATTGTTTTGCGTAATTTGTAAAAATGTGACCTGAAAATTTAGGAATACGTGTTTTTAAACCTATATGGCACTTTTCTAGACCGTTCACAAAAAGATTTACTCACCATTTACTAACCCCCAATTAACTGACCCTTTATTTTTTAGGGTGAACTATCGCTTTAAGAGTATTACATTCACCAGTTCCTTTTAGTAGTATATAGCATCTATACAGCTCACTATGTTCAATCCAAAAAGTATCAATAAGAGTCCAGCTTCTCGCCAGACAACACATCAAACACTCAGGTTGCAGACTGAGAGACAGGATCAGCTTTGCTCCCTTTAAACCCATTTGAAAAGGCACATTACGTGGTAAAGTGTAAAGTACTAACAGTGTCACCAATTTTGAGGTCGGCGCACTTGCGGAGGCCGGTCAGGGGCTGTCCATCTTGGCAGGTAGCGGAGAAGGCCAGACTGAGGTCTTCAGGATGATCCCACACACTCAGCTCAACTTTTGACCTTATGTTCTACACAAAAGCAAAATAAAAACCAAAATCAAACGTAAAGCAATCTAACATTCACTAAAATACTTTCAAAAAGTTTATGGAGGTGTTCCAAGTAAAACCACAAATATATTCTTGGACTTTACTGAAAACAACACCAAAATAGATTAGATCCCTGACAGTAATCATAGCCTTCAGTATTTTGGCATATACTGGTGTAAACCTAGAGCCAGGCGAGTAACTAGGACATTAAAAAAACTAGCTTGATATTTGGTCATGTTTGTCTCTAGTTATGTTTTAAACTGATTATTTAATTACTCTTTAAAATCTTTCTGGAAATCCCAAATCTTTTTAACAGAGACATCTTATGATGCCATTTCCCGTGACAGTTAATTGTGTTTGCAAGACCTCAAGGCAGATGTCCAGTAAGTAATAATTCTACGGTTCAAAAGTTTAGGGTCAGTAAGATTATTTTACACTTTTGAAAAAAATATTCAAGTCTCACCAAGACTGTATTTACTTGATAAATACAGTAAAATTGTGAAATATAATTCCAATTTTAAAATACCATTTTTATTTCAATTTGTATTTACTGTACCAGCACAATTACTCCCGTCTTTTAGTGTCAAATGATTCTTAAAGAGCATATTAGTATGATTTATTAAGAAACTTTCCTAATATATATTTTAATATATTCATATTAAATATTAATATTACTATATATTAATATATTACTAATATATTTTGCAGACACTATGAAATGGTATCAGCATTTTTTAAATTCATGCACTGGAACTGTTAGTCAATGTTATCTTTTAATGTCATAAAATAAATAAAAATAATAAATAAATAATAAATATATAAAAATAAATAATAAACCAAAAAAAAGTAAATAAAAAATAAATAAAATAAACAAATAAAAATAAATGAATGCATAAAAATAAAAAATAAAAATAAATAAATACAAAAAAAATAAAAATAAACAAAAATAAATAACAAACAAACATTAAATATACAAATAAAAAATTATGAAATAAAAATTAATAAAATATAAATAACAATAAATAATAAACAAATAAAAAATTATAATAAATCGCGCTTAACTTCTAAACGAACGTTGATATAGAATTTAAGCTTGATTTTATGTTTTACCTATGGTTAACCAAATAAAGCATATGTACAATACAACTCTAACAGAATTATTACTTTTATGCCGTTTCAAGCTAAAGAACATCTTTCCATTGGAGGTTGTTTGCTGGACCACAGAAGTGCTCCTTCAATACAGCAACAAAAGCCAGAAATACCAGACTACAAAGCCTACTGAACATAAGCAAACACTTGGACAAGCCCATTAAATGCTCTGCGATAACAAAAACAGGAAATACCTTATCTTATGCAATCATATGATACCAGAGTGAAAACTTTCCAAAATCAAACTCATCTGTTCTAAATTCAATTAATCAGTCGTTTATTAGCTACAGAAATAGTGGCAATTAAACTGGAGTCAATCTCCATGGAAAACTCAATGAGTTATTGTTACGTAATACTGAGCTGTAATGTGTTGATCAAATGGTTGCATGACCATAAGGTGTGTTGACCACATTGCTTGAAAATGAACAGTGCGTTTATAATGGCCTGTCACTATACATCACAGCTTAAACCTTGAACTTCAAGGTGCACACTTTACAAGGCACATAAGCATGAAGAGGTCACTTTGGGGGTCAGCAAGGGCCCATTTTCTTTTATGTGCACCTGTGTTTCGAACAGCGCGCTATAAAAATCCAACAACCGAACAAAATGTCATGAAGAACAACTTACATTGTAGGCATTCACAATTAGCTGAATGATGTTTTTGGAGTCCTGGTCCAAAATTTCCACTGTAGTACCAGGGATCAACGCAGTGAGGTTCTAGGATTAAAAAGACTTTGAGAACACTAAATGCAAAAAAATAAAATAAAATAATAATAATAAAAATATTTTGCATTCATGACGTGTGCTCCACACAGGTAAGTGGGTTTGACAAACCACCGGTAGAAACTCTTTTCTTTATTAAAAAAAAAACAAAAAAACAATCCTCCCTCCTTACTCTAGCACTTAATTCTCAGAGTTAATTTGTATAATTAGCATTTCTTTTGTGTATTGCCTCTTGTTGCTGAATCACTGAATGCCTCCTCAACTCTTAAGACTGATTTATACTTCTGCGACAAGCGCACACGTATGCTCCAGCACAGCCTTCGCGCGGTGACATGGCTGACGCCAACACTGATGCGCACCTCTCAAAAAAATTTAACTACACGTTGCAACGACACGTAGTGCAAGCTCTGTGATTGGTCGGCTTGGTAACTGTGACCGGTTTGGGCGAGACTGAGAGCCACATGAACCCGTAGAAGAAAGTGTTTACAAGTGTCAAGTCCCTCTCTAGACGGAAACTGTTGTTTTGTGTTTACCTTATGATTAATGTTGCTGCATGTCCGCCAGTTCCTGCCTCTGAATGAGCAAGTTTTCGCTGCATGTAGATTAAGGCAGTGGTCCTCAACCACTGGGCCACAGACTGGTACCGGTCCATAGATCAATTGGTACCGGGCCACACAAGAAATCATTAATAGTTTCCGTTTTATTTATTATCCGAATCTTTTATTTTGGAAAATTACCACATTTTCTTGCTTACATCTTGGTCACTTGAGTGCCCAAATTTATTCCACTAGCAGCAAAATGAGTAAGAAACCGACGTCTTTGGAAAACTTCTTTGATAAGGGGAAAAGGCCAAGTGAATGACCCCCGAATTGCCAAGAAATGGATCCGCAACCCATTTCTCAACAAATCAGGTTAATCCAGCATGTCTGTGCAAGAAGATCAACTGCTGGAGATTGCAAATGATGACGGCCTTTTAGGGGCATATCTCGTTCATAAAAAGTTCATTATTTACAATGGAGGTGCATGGCGTGATGCCGCAAGCGCACTGTGAGTAGTTTATCAAGAACTGACCGATCATGTCAGTAGACAAATTAATTCAGACAAACACAGAACACCCAAACACTGCAGTGCTTTGTAGTTTTCTCCATAAACAAAACTTGTATTAGAGTAACAGCAATGTTTTGTCAGCTTGTTCCTCTGAGAAAACAGTTGATGGTCACCTAGCAAGCTACGAACCACTAACCCAATCAACCCCTCCCGGTCCACAGTAACATTGTCAAAGAGTTGACCGGTCAGCAGTGATAAAAAGGTTGAGGACCACTGCATTAAGGTAGCGTTCAGAAAAAACAAAACACCCGCAAAGAAACATGCCATAGAGGAACATAAAAACCTACTGCCGGCTAGTGTTTCGGAAGAATTATTGCAAAGCAACACACAGCACGCAGAAGTATAAATGGACTATGCACAAGGCAGGTGCTGTGGGTCACGCAGACCACTCAACGCAGAACTGTAAAGCCTTAAGTTGCTTTTGACAAAATAGTCTGCTAAATGACTAAATAGAAATACAAAACTAAAACAGCTCAACATCAATCAGAACAAGTGATGATGAATGACCGGTACCTTGTAAAGAACGTAGTGCCTTTTGGTCACGGCGAAGATCAGGAAAATATTGTTTTCAGCCAGTTTTTCTCCAAGCAGTGCCAGAGAAGGATAGTCCTGTGGAGAAACAAAAACACCACATGCTCATATATTAGTAAGATACATTCATGTAATTATTCAGTCCCTGTAGCACAAGTTTGCAAAAGGAAGTCATCGTTCTTCTGATTCCCTTCCACTGTTTCCGTTATCCTTTCCACCCATTTCCTGTGTAACCTGCTACAGGCATCCTCTGCGACTAACATGAATGGGAAACTGTCTTTAATGAGCTATCATTGATGTGTTAAAGGGACAGTTCAGCCAAAACTCCAAATCTATGTCATCATTTAGTCATCCTTTACTTGTCCCGAACCATTTAGATTTTCTTTCTTCTGTTGAAGACCAAAGAAGCTATTTTGAATGATGTTAGAAACCTATATTCATTGACTTCCATAGTATTTGTTTTTCCTATTTTGAAAGTCAATGGTTACAGATTTCTAAAATGTTTCAAAATGTCTTTTGTGTTCAACAGAAATAATGAAACTTGAGAGTAAATTTTTCATTTTTGGGTGAATTATCCCTTTTAAGAGCATTTGAGTAACTTTTCCTTACAGAACATGAAGGATAAACAAATACTAAATCGCAGTTTGCAATAGAAGGTGCACACTGTTTTTGTTTTGTTTTCCTTCTGGCTGAGCGATTTCTGTCTCGACAAACTCAGCTGTTCTGGAGGAAACCCAAACTTACTGAGACGAGGCCCACATCTGTTCTTGCACTTCGACACAAATAGAAAAACATTTTATCCAGGTCAAAGCCAAAAGAGTTATGAAATATCCGAGAGGTATCATATGGTGAAAGGAGGAGGAATTAATAAGTGTGCAAAGGCTTCCCATTAAAACGGAATTATCTGCAAATGCCTTTGAATGTTTCCTAAAACTGCTCGGCTAACACAAACCTGCTGGGGTTCAGACAATCATTCTATGTTAACCTCCATAGATATGTACACTAGATTTCGCATACGGACCCTGAGCATGCATCAATAGCACTGCCACATTCGTACAGTGCTCCCAGGACAAATGCCATTCAACTGCACTAGTCAAGACTAAAGCCAACCTGAAGATGCTGAACGCTGTGTACGGGTGTAGCAACAGGCAAACAAGAAAACAAAGCACAAAGGCAGAACATTTCATAGGTAAGATTTCATTTTTTTTATGTTTTTGTATGTTATGAACTTTTGTACTCAACAAGTATTGTTATTGATAATAATACAGTCACTACGTCACCAACTCGCACTGAATACTAGGCTTATGCTAGTTTTGTTGAATAAAATCAGCAAACAATGTACATGAAATATTACAACAAGATGTTGCGGTGCCAGAAACCTGTATTATTGTTGACTAAGTGAACGAGTCGTTCATAACAGAGATTCATTCACAAACGAATCACTCCTGTATTACTAACGAATACCCTGTACTTAAATGGCGGCTCTATTGTCGCACTCCTTCCAATAGACAACAATAGCATAGGCGACATCTAATGTAAAAATCTATGGTCAACCTCAAGCAATTATAGCAGAAGAACAAGAAATTAGGCATCATGTCTGCAATAAAAAGTCTGCAGTTCTTTGACAAAGCAAAGTTTAACAAAAAAAAAACATGTAGTCTTCACATTAACATGGTTCAGTTTACAGTCATTTCTAATGAGAAGTTAAAGCTTTGTGGTATAAAAGTCTTACCATCTTTGTTGAGGCACTGTACTCATTTTTGTCGTTCAGGTGACACTGGCCATCGTGAGGATGCACTAGTCCACCGAGTTTACCATCCAAAGCCAAGTGAGGGACGTCATCGGTGGCAAACACCAGCAGATGATAGGCCTCCTTCCTCCAGCCAATCTTCTCCTGCCACAGTGAGACAAAACTATGATTGATATCAGTCGACATCACATCACACCTAGTTTCACACCTAGAATGTCCGTTTCTTTCAATTTTACTTTTTGTTTTGTTCAACATTGGCATCTAACAAAGTTTCATTATAGTTGATGGATTAGTTCAGCTATGTATACAGAAATGAATTTCAACAGCATTAGTTCATCCTCAAGTCACAAAATGTTGTGCAGTCACACTAGAGTTTGAGCTAAATTTTGTCGTATGGCGCTGTAAAAAGGGGCGGGAATAAACAAGACCATCAGACATTTAAAAAAAAAGTGAGCGATTGGTCCATCTTTTTAATCTCTGTAGAGAGAGGTCATGTTTTGATTTTTGATTGGTCTCACACAGTCATGTGATAAGATTTCACAGGTCATCAAGCTTGAACTTTGCAATGCAGCGAACTGCGAAACTTGTCGCACAAGCTTATGTTTCTGGTCTGCTGCATTTGCATGGTTATGAATGGAAGTCTATGGGGGCAAAGTGCAGTGTGACCGTGGCTTTAGAGACCACATGGAAATTCTCATTTAAACTCATTCAGAGAATAAAATGACAATTGGTCGAAATAGCAAAAAAGGTACCATGTTTCAGACTTGTTTATATTAATTCAGGTAAAGTAAGAAAGCTATATTTGGTGACATGTTTTTAATGTTCAATGTCAACACAATAAAACATTCGCTATTTTGTCTGATAAACATCATATTCTGGAAAATAATACTCATTAAAATACTTTTATTTGAAATTTGAAAGAAATCACACCAGACCTTAATTTAATAAACCTTTAACTGCCCCACGAAGAAAAAAAATGTTTGGATTGCTTATTTTCTAATATTGCTGGTTAACACACTCAATGCATTTTTTTTTCCAACACATCCCATAATTTCTAAAATATCAACCTCTACCAAACGGTTGACATGCCGGTTAATGGGAAAAGTAATGGTAATTATACATATACTATGAAAAATCTGAAAATATGACGAGTAAGACCAATTTATTTAATAAAATATTCAAAAAAAATAACATTTTTGAATACTTAATCAGCTTTATTTTTTTAAGTATGCCATAAAATATTGCAGATTCTCATTTAACATCGTTTAACTTTCTTGTTTTTACAATAAAATCAAAATCAAGTGTAGTAGTGCAACAGGATTATGTTTGTTTGATTTTTTTTTTTTTTTTTAAACCAACCATGCTGTGCATGGTGCAAATTACTTTAACAGTCATTATTTAAAATAGTCAAAATTTGGTCAACCATTTGGTAAAGTGGGCAGTCAAAGGGATAAAACACATCTTGCAAACATGTACTGCATAGTGAATAAACAGGCAAGACTCTCCTCTCTCATTGAGTATAAACTGCACAATCTCCTCTTCTCATGCATGCTGTGATTGTGCCTTTCAAGCTAAAGCAAATATTTTAACAGCCAATGATGTCATTCAATGCATGTCTCTTTTAAGACTCTGAAAGGATACAGGTGTCTGAGAAAACTCACACAGAGCAGCACATAAAAGGATATCTGATGTTGCACAAGACACTCATTTTTTCAATTCACTGTAGGGAGCTGAAGGAGTGAAAGATGCTTAGTGATGAAGCAGCGAAATGACCGGTCTTGACTGATTGCTTACCCTGCAAACTGCAGCCTGAAGAATGGCATCAAACCCTCCCTCCGGTGCATCCCTGTTTCTTGACACCATCTGCTTCTGCACTTCTTCATTGAAACGATCAACCTTGTCCGTTAGAGACAAGAGGTGACGAAAGCCAAATGTTGGGACGCAGTTTGGGAACAATTTATACCTGCAGTAAAAGAGGAATCATAAATAACAGAAGCTTAAAAAAAAAAAAAAAAATGAAAATGTACCCTCATTTCACAACACTGATGTATAACGTAGATGAATACTATACTGTTACCATGCAAATGTACAGATAATAGCAGGTTGAAAAGGACTTATCGAAATGCATTATATAATCAATTTAATTTCTCATTGAGTACATTTACATGAACACCAATCCAATATTAATATGACTCAGACAATTCTCTGATTAATAGTCTACCATGTAAACACTGATTTTTGATTAATTTCATCAGACTAAGATCATAATCGAACTAAACAGAAATGGAATTAAGACATGTGGAGTATGCCAAATTTAGTCGCATTATTGAAGTGCACTACAGACATGTAAACACCTTAAACAATCACCATCGTGTAGGATTTTCGCCACATTTTGTGACAGCATAGTCTATACCAGTGTTTCTCAACCACGTTTCTGGCGGACCACCAGCTCTGCACATTTTCCATGTCTCCTTAACCAAACACCAGATTCAGATCATTCAGCTCATTAGCAAAGACTGAAAGACCTGTAATGGGCGTGACAGACTAAGGAGACATCTAAAACATGCAGTGTTGGTGGGCCTCCAGGAACGTGGTTGAGAAACACTGGTCTATACACATGGCTGTTTGACACTATTCTCTGCAGTCAATGAAGGAGCACAGACACCTGCATTGCATAATGCAGAGTTTTTTCCCCATTTGGCATATGGTATCAAATTCCAGCAGTTCATACTCGCATCCAATATCTTGTTTGTCACAGGGGGCACGCATGAAATGCTTCTAAATGAAAGTGCCAAACTGCAGTTGAAGTCGACAAATTAAAAATAACATGAAACTCAGGAGGAAATCTGGATAGTGTGGTGATGCAATGGCGTTAATCGAATTATGTGCTATAACATGTAAAAAGGATCATGAAAGGAACATTCAAAAAGCAACTCATGTAAACACCTTAATCATATTATTGTCTTATTCAGATTAAGGTAAATCATTTGATTACTGAAGTCCATGATAACGTAGTCATTAATAAGTCAGCTTATATTATATACATGGGTCAAATTTTTAAACATAGGCATCTTGTTTTGACATCCAATTCAATTTATTTTTACAATAGGTATTTTTGACAGTAAAATGAAAGCATATTAGGTTCAAGAAAAGTGCATGATGTCTCAAATGGCTATTGTAAAAATACAAATGTAAAAATGGTAAAATAATATCCCAATAACAACAGATTATTGAAAAAAAAAAAAAAAAAAAGTCATAAATATTTTGGTGTGTACTTACTAAAACTTACTAAAAATACTAAGTTATCATACTAAACGTTTATTAAATGAAAAATAATGCCAAGTATAAACACTTAAAATAAGAGGTAATTACATTTTTGAGACTGCACTGTGATTTTTAAAAACGGTTTCCAATACATCACCAAATGACTCTTGTTCTGACAAGATTTTCTGGTGTATAAGCTTATTACACTGAATGACATTTTAGTAGGTATCTTCTGTAAATGATTATAAAAATGCTCATTTTTTGCTTAGAAAAAAAAAAAAGTTAAACAGGGCATACCCTAATATATGGGGTAAAAATAAAACTATTTAAAGCTCCATTGCACTTAATAAGTTGTATAGTTTAAAAATATACCCAAATAATATTATTCAATTATATCACAATTCCTTCAACAACAAAAAAATTTAAAGAACTGGAAAATGTAAATCCAACAACAACAATATATTAGCATTTGAAGCTTTATATTCAAATAAAATCAAATATTGCTGATAGCAAAATTATATTTTAGACTGCAAGAAAGGATAAAGTGAAGTTTAATAGTTGCAGAACATGGGAAATTGTCTGTGATTGTCCTTTTGATTTCTGTTGCGTTACAGTGAGCATTTGAGAGGACTAAGAGCGTAACCTACATGGTCACTGATGCATGATGGGCTTTGGGCTACATGCAGTAATAGCATCTGTTGAGCATGAGCTGACGCTTCAACCTCAATCTGCACTGCCACACTTTCCAAAACAGACAGACACTATTTTGCATTGAAGCAGAATGACATCCAGCAGTGATTAGCAGGACTATATTTTTAAGGTTACGTTTACCTTTTTATTTTGAGACATTAAACAAGGAAGTCCGTAATGGTGTCATGCTTATGAATTTCCAGTGATGCAGTTTCCCCAAGACAAAGCTACGCCAAAGCACGGCTATTTTAGTAACTCAAGGGGAAGAAATTAAGACACATTTACTTCCCCAGAAGAGAAAGTAGCGAGTCTGTTCTCACTAGTGGGTTTCCTGCCGTTGCATAACAAAGGGCATTAAAAGCCATAAGATGGAAAAGATATTTTGCATTTGTATTGAAGTGTAAAGTCATTCCAAAGACTTAACAGGATGTTGCAGGTGTGTAAGAGCATGTTCCCACCTGGCATTAACAAGCACATGTTAATGCGAGTGATATGATCAACAGTGGAGAGTATAAACAATTAACATTCTTTCTAATTAGTATCTTGTGGCTTCCTATGTATGTTTGTTTGACCATGAGCGTGCATACTATGAAACCTCTGGACGTGGTCAAAAAAAAACCTTAAGACCAAGCTTACAGCTGGATTTTTTAGGATCATCCACATCTCACTGTTGAAAATGATGAAAGTGTTTCTTAATATATAGTATAAATGAAACTCTTACCCATTGCATGGGTTGTCCTGGTACTTGGGTGCAGTGTAGGAAAAGGGTGAGATGTTCTTGTCCACAAAGGAACCAAACCCAAGACGAAAGTTACTTGTGAGCTTCCTCATTTCTTCAGCCAGTTTGGTTCCCAGGTTGCGGATCGTATCCAGATCGTCCTTCATGGATAGTGAGAGGTCCATGAGGTAGTACAAATCAACTGGATAGTCTTCCACAGGGCGCACTTGCACCTCGAATGACGTCTGGTCACCTGAAGGCAGGAAGTGTGATAATTAATTTAACTTTGACATATATACAAATAGACTATATTAAAGTTTTTCTTCTATACATCAATCTTTAGATGCATACCAGGCCTTAAGCTGAGAGAGATCTTCTGTGGGTATATCTGGATGACATCATACTGGGTCACTCCTGACCCTTTGTAGCTCAAAGGTTTGCTCTGCAACACAGAGCTGCCACTCATGGGGTTCTCTATAAACGGGGCATCGCATCCCCTCTTCTGTAAGTTCTGGCTAAAGTCACATCTTGAGGTAAGTGTTTTGGCCTGTCCAAAGTCCTGAATCAGGACAAGAAAAAAGGTGACCATGTTAAGCAATGCAAGGAAAGCATTTAATGAACGAGCAAGGCTACAAAATGCAGGGAAACTTCACTAATGCAGCCTAAAGACCCTGTCAGAAGAATCAGATTTGTCAGGTGTGTTAAATTCATAAATAAAAATTAGCATATCTGCCTGATAAACTTGATGACTACGACTAGATTACAATGTCTACATTGATATAAGATTGCCCTGAGAGTAGAGAGTCGAATGATTTCAAATGCCACATGATTTCACCTCCACAATTTATGGCTGTCAAAAAACAGAGGTGTCGCTGTAAGTAGTGCTGCAGGGTTGACATCAATACATTGTGAAGTAACCAGCTGTGAATATGTATATCAGTTTTTGAAATCATCCATGCGGCACTATATTAGATTTTCAAGGAGTTTTGAGATAAAGCCACGCTGTCCCAATGCCACTTGTAGTGTTCAATACCCAAGAACATGTGTGAGACAGGATGAAAATGTTCAAGACTATGTCAAGTACAAAATATGGCAAAGCTCAGAGCCTTTAGGATCAACACTAAATTCACATGAACCCAAATAGCCCTTGAGAGTGGCTATTTGAGGACACACAAAACCATCAAGCTTTAAAGCTGAAGAACCCACAAACCCCGAAACCATGAGATGTCAAGAACACCGGTTAAATTACTACAACTGCTTTTAATAGCTTAATTACAATTGTCTCATTCAATGGGTCTACAGAACAGAAAAATAGACTTGTATAAACTCCACAAAATGTGTCTGTAGGGGAGAACATTTATTTATTTCACAAATCCGATATTGTATATGTGCCACATTAGTCAATTAAAAAGTTCTACGCAGACTTGCAGTCTTCACACCCACTTAAACAGTTGTGTGGGGAAAACGTAAAGTAGACAAGTTGTGTAGTGCAAAGGCAGGCGGTAAGACCCATCAACTGTCAATAAGTGTCTGTCAGGAATGTGGCACGCGCGTACCTCTTGTGCGCACCATGCGCAGCTCGGGTGAATGAGGAGACACTCTTCACAAGACGTGGCGCTGCCGCTCATACAAACATTAAGACCTAGAAAACAGAAAGTACGTGTATTCAGTTTGCACATGAATTCATATAGCAGAGTTTATCAATAGATGTAAGAAGCAAGGAAAAAAAAAAAGATTAGCGTGACAATACTTCATAAGTAACCAATGTAGAAATAAGAAGGAAATACTTTTGCTATTACACACCGTAAAACTGACCTAATTTCAAACTTCACCATATAAACATTAATGTTCACGTCTTGCAATTTTTAGTAACTTTACACATAACTTAAGAGAGACAGTGTGGCATTGTTACTTGTATTAAACCAAATCAGGCAGGTCTTTCGGAAATAAATACACTCAGAAGACATTGCGCTTTCATTAAACACCGCGCTTACCTTTAACGCTGTGAATAAATATTTCCAACACTATACAAACTAGAAGAGCCGGGTGACGTGTAGATGAGCAAAGCTTCCACATCCTTCCTTGCGAAGTCCAAACAGTTCAACGCCAAACGTAGATTTCTTTTTGTATAAAACTGTATTATAGATGTCTGCTTTTTACACAGCGGATGACTGAGATCTTCTCTTTGTCCATCCTCTCCAAATCACAGCGGCACATACATGACTGAAGTGAGTGTCCAGTGAGCGAATCTGCATTGTAAACACATGAGTGAAATCCGAGGAGTGATCCTGTAACTCTGAACAATAATCCACACACTCGAAGTTACTGTCGCTCTCTGTCAGAGCTCCACTGCAGCAATGCTACCTGCCCTGCATTCATACTGGGTTTCAAATCTTCAGTTGCACGAACATTTCAACTTCGTGAATAGGCTGTTTTCCATCCTCCGGTTGTTTTCAGCTTGAAAGTTCAATAGTAGAGAGCGTCCTGCCAGCGTCCCTCACATTACTTTAAACTCCGCCCATTGGAGACGAGACAGGACGTTTATTTTGTCCCAATCAGATTTTCAACAATCCCCGCCCGCTGCATCGGGATTGGCTAGTATAAGATTTTCAAACATGCTCCGATTGAACAGTGAACAGGTCATTTAAATATCTTCACCAATCCAAAAGAACAATCATACGAAGGGCGGGGCTTCTCTTTGCTTGAAGAGAGAAACAATCGTGCACATATAATAGTTTCTTTTTCATGTGCCCTATAGTTTTACCTTTCTTTCTATTTTCTTATATTACTTTAACTGTAATATAATATTAACTGTAATTCTGAATCTACTGCTTGTTATATATATATATATATATATATATATATATATATATATATATATATATATATATATACATACATACATACATACATACTGTTGAAGTCAGAATTATTAGCCCCCCTTTGATTTTTTTTCTTTTTTAAATATTTCCCATATGATGTTTAATAGAGCAGGGAATTTTTTTCACAGTATGTCTGATAATATTTTTTTTCGTCTGGAGAAAGTCTTTTATTTGGGCTGTAATAAAAGCAATTTGTAATAACTTAAACACTATTTTAAGGACAATATTATTAGCCCCTTTAAGCTATATATTTTTCTGATTTGTCTACAGAACAAACCATCGTTATACAATAACTTGCTTAATTATCCTAACCTGCCTAGTTAACCTAATTAACCTAGTTTAGCCTTTAAATGTCACTTTAAGCTGTATAGAAGTGTCTTGAAAAATATCTAGTCAAATATTATTTACTGTCATCATGGCAAAGATAAAATAAATCAGTTATTAGAAATGAGTTATTAAAACTATTATGTTAAGAAATGTGTTGAAACAAATCTCTCCATTTAACAATTGGGAAAAAAATAAACACGGGGCTTCTGACTTCAACTATATATATATATATATATATATATATATAAAATCACCAATATGACACAAAGCACAAAGAAAGCCATGAAAGTTAATGTTTCTGTTCAGACATTTTAAAAATGAAAAACAAACTGGCATATGTATGTTAAAATCCAGGGAAAATAATGAATCTAAATGACACAAGGATTAAAGGGACATTTTTCCCTTGAACACCCTTTATATAGTTTGCCCCACCAACCAACAGTTCTGTTGCAGAACAACAATTAAATTTGCTTTAATTATATATACAGTGCTCAGCATCTAAAAGCACAGCACTGACAAATCTATCTTTTAAATTCATATTTTTAATAAGGTGTACAGTATTATATTTGTGCATATACATTAGATTTAGTGCTGAAGATAAATCTGGAGCTTATCTAACAAAATAAGTTGCGATAAACATCCAAAAACTACTACACACAAATTTATATGTTAGAGAAAAATATTAAATACAAACTTTAAATCAAAAGAAGCAAAAAAATTTGAAAATTTTGAAAAATTGATTTTTTGCAATATTATGCTTAAATTAAATTGTTTTATCTTTTAATTTCTAAATATGCTTGGCGACTAAAATATTATTTTAATAAATATATCTGTTTAATAAATGTTTTGTTTAAATGCACCAAAATACATTGCCTATATTCACTGAGAAATGGATAAAAATGTTTTTCACAACGGGGTGTACTCAGTTATGTTGAGCACGGTTTATATAACAAACTGAATGCCATTATGAAATATGAATCTTAGTTAATTCTTATGTTTTGCAATTTAAGTTTGTGGGGTGGCTTTATCTGTCTAACACCTTCACCGATTACATCACTACCTGTTTTACAGAGCTGTGCAGATATCAAGTAGCTCATTCTAGTTTTACCTGAGTTGACTAGTGATAAAAAAGCAGTTCTCTCCTCTACAGAGAGCACAAGAAAATCGTTTTATTTAGGAAACACAAGGAAACTTAAAAATGCTGTTATAACAAAGCTGAAAATCTGTAATAAATTCAACAACTTTCTTATTAATTCCTACATTTCCTACGGTCAGAGTTCACTCTGTGAAGGCGATGTCATGAACAAGAACTATAACGAAATGGTTGAACATAACACTAAAGTTAGCTGCAAAAACATAACTGTTGAGGGAACTATTTACAAAACCCTAAAGAAATAGTTTATTCAAAAATGAAAATTCTTTCATTTACACACCCTCCACTTGTTTCAAACATGTCTCTGCTTCTTAATGTCAAACAAAAAAAGAATGTTGGAAACCAGTAGGCATTGACTTCCATAGTATTTTTTTACCCAATCATTGACTACTGGTTTCCAGAATTCTTCAAAATATCTAAATTTAGAAACACTTGATGTTGAGTAAATTTACATTTTTGGGTGAACTATCCCTTTAACTTGCTTAAAACACCACAAACTCAAACACAAGTGGAACTGGAGGGCTGTGTGAGAAGCTCAGAGGTCATATCCACAATGGATCTTATTGGAAGTCCACTGAGGAAGCCCTGATGCTTGGCCCGCAGTTCCAGCAGGGCATCTACGATCCTCTGCCGTCCAACGTTTGGGTGACGCTCTGACAGCCGGGCCATGATTGTGTCGAAGCTTCCCATGGTGGCGTAGTGCTGAGGCACACACGTTCCAGAGGCTGTGGGCGAGTTGCACACATTGGTCAACCTTTCCACACTGCAGCGCGGCCCCTGATTTAAAACATACACATGACATTAAAGCTTTGGAAAATTTTGACTTTTTTTTGTTTAAAAAAAAAAAAAAAAAAAAAAAGGAAAATGAAAATGAATTTATCAGTGTTTAAACTGCACAAATGTCACATTTACATTATTAATTCAAAAATAAATTGTAAGTCAAGCTACTGGCTCTTGCACCAAATAAAACTAAATGTTAATAAACGTCGATATTGTACAATAAATCTACATGCATCTGGATTTTAAAAATCATATCCATTATCTCACAAAAGTTTTAAATAAGTAATTTGAAGAGACTTTTCTCCACAAGAACCTGCTCTGCTCCGATTAGCACAGACATGTACTAGAAAATAAACTGCTATTAACATTAGTGATGGGATGTTACTGAACATTTACATTGACATTGTTCAGTCCCATATATGCTTAACCAGTGAAAGGACCATTGAATAGTTCACCTTCTGAATCATTTGATCTTCACATGACAGCATGTAAAAAGTGATTACTCAGAATCTTTTTCGGGCTATGACTGATTATGATTGACTTCTGTCTTTCACATGATGAACGGATGACTCAAACCGATAGAAGACACTATAAAGAAATTTCTACCCCCCCTGCTCAAATGTGCACATGCGTGAATGAATAAATAGTTCAAGAACAACCCATCACTGATTAACACTTCTGACTGGAGGCGTCCTTTCTTTAATGCACACAGCGGTTACTTTTAGATGTGCCTAATAATATGTTTGCAATTAGATTGATGGTTCAACGTTCATGTAAACATCTCAATTAATCAGATTTTAAATTTACTCAGAATTTATGCCATTGCTGCAGCAGTTGGGGGAAATCAATGCCTTGCTCAAGGGAGTCACCTCATTCGAGGTATTAAAGGTGGTGAGAGTGCTCGTTATTCACTCCTACTACTTACAATACCTGATGGCACTATGACTCAAACCTGCAACCTTCAAAACACAAGTTCTAATCTCTAACCATTAGGCCATTAGCTGCAAACACCTCATGAACACAGATCACCACCAGTTGTGGCCTCCCAGAGAGAGAGAGACAGAATATGCTAACACCTTCTCTCTCATCCACTTGAGCAGAGACCCCAAGACTGCACAGCCACTCACCCTGGGAGAATGTTCATTCACCTGCCAGAAGAACAGCACCTACTTATGCTTTTTTTTGCCCCATCGTTGACTTGGTTGAGCAGCTGACACCCAGTCAGAAGACAGAGCTCCTCACAGAGACTACAGCCAAACTGTAAGCAAACCAAAACACAAGTTCCAGGCCTGGTCCTCTCTGCTCCTCCACTGCTAATTGAGACAGGCGGCGCACACAGGTGACCGTCAATAAAACACACACCACCAGCCTCACACACTCACAGCTTTTGGCCCCTTGATACACTTCAGAAAGCTAAATGAAACATCCAGCTTTGAGGGTTACCTAATGCGGGATGAGCTCCTGGATACACTTGGTAATGCCTGTTTAACCACACTGGGCAACCACTGGCACAACCAAGTCCTTTGTTTCGGTCTGCATGGAACTCCAGCAACCTTCCAACAAATGATGGACATACTTCTCATAACTCAACAAACTTACACTGCTGCTTACCTCGATGACCTGATGATCCACATGAGGTGTTGGGAGGAACATCTTACCTGCCTGTGGAGGGTATTCCTGCAGTTATGTCAAGCTGTACACACAGCTAACCCCAGGCAGTGTCACTTAAGGCTCACACATGCAAAATAACTGGGATACCAGCCAGGGTCTGATCAGATCCCCCTGGCCTCCCACAAAAACCCAGATATGTGCCTTTTTTGGGGTTAGCAGGCTATTATCAATATTTTATCCCTAATTTATCCATTGCCACCCCCATGATTAGTTACACAGTTAAGTTGCATGATTAGTTACACTGTTAAGGAGGTGGCCCTGACCATAAAGTGGGCAGTCCTGGAGCTGAAATATCACCTGATAAGGCTGATTTATACTTCTGTGTTGAGTGATCGCTGTGACCTCTTCAGTGGATGGCCTTGGCAAAGAACTGCAATGCCCACATCTCCACGTGGTTCCTAGCACTCTATGACTTCCACTTTAACAGCAAACACTCGCCCAAGGTAACAGACAGCCTGTCAAGGATGCGGTCTGGATGGGCAGGTCTGTCTTACCCTTAGCATCTCTCTTATAACAGGATATTTCTATGTTGATGCTATTAAATGTAGAGTGTGGCGCTGTACACTCTAATGTCATGTCGCTAGAGAGCCAAATCAAAGTCAGCTTTAAATACCTCATCAACAATGATCGCAGTCAGCTGTGCCTTGTCTAAGGAAGAGAATATTCTATAAAGGAGAATATACTCTTTCTTTTGTCTAAACAGCTAAATGAGTGTTGCACCAGAGCCACCACACCCCAAGACTCCACTAACCCTGGAGAACATTCATTCACCTGCCAGAAGAACAGGGCACCTGCACTATTTACCCTTTGTGTGTGGGTGTGTGTGTGTGTGTGTGTGTGTGTGTGTGTGTGTATATTTTATGAAGTGTACAATAACAAATGCACAAAGCAGTATTGGATTCACAACTTAAATTTAACAAAAAGCTTTTAAAAACAATAAAATACAAAAAAAAAAAAATAATAATCTACTTTGTTTAAATCTACATTGACCCTAATCTTTCTTAAACACAAACGTTTTAGATGGAACGTATATTAAACACACATAAATGGATATTTGAATCAGATTGTTAACCAATGTTTAAAGTAAATGTAAATACATCTGCCTTCCACTTCATACTTACTCCATGTGATGAACTGTAGGTTACATTTTTTGTTCCCAGTCTATCCCCTGCAGTGTCTTCTTTATGGCTTTCTGAGGCACTGTGAGACAGATCACTTGGTTTAAGATCAGCTGAAACAGTCCCAGAAAGATGCACCACCTGGACAGCATGACCTTGAAGAGAACGTCCATTTAGATCTTCAACTGCTGCTTTGGCATCAATATGGCTCTTGAGATAAACAATAGCTGCCCTACATGTGCACAGACAAGTTTGCAGTTCATTAATGATACTAATAATGCTTGTATAACAACATTTAACATTACTATGACTATCAATAATTTAATACCAAGTAAACACTGATCAAAAACATGAGACTGTTTAATATAACTTGAACTATTTCAGTAGGTGTGGAGCTTTAAACTCTTGATTGTTGTTGTACAGGTTCAATGGGATTATACAAGATGGGTAATCAGACTAGTCTGGCAAGAAAAGTCTGGCAACATCTTTTAGCTGAAAAAAAGAAAAAAAAAAGAAAAACTGTCCTATCAGCTCAAAAAGGCTTTCCATTAAGGTTAAGATCTACTGAAATTAGAATGTTCACTGAAAACCATCAGACGACCTAATATGGGGTGTTGATTACTATTTTAAAACTTTGAACCAGCTTTTAAGCAAAAAATTAAAAATTCAGGTTTTGTGCTTGTTTGAGATGATCTGAGCTTTTTTATAAAGAAAACGCTTACCTTGTATTGTTGCTGAAAGCAGAGATGCAGACATTTGTTGGATTGTACTTCTCAAACCAAAGCAGTACTTCATGCTGCAGAAAACACTTCATTTAGTGGTGTCTGCTGCCTCCTTGAGGCCATCACTGATTTGAACAGTTTACACAAGTAGGGACCCTACCTCAGTGATATTGCCTGGCAAGCAAGTGATGCACAAGAGGGAGCTTTGCTTTGACACATCCTCATCAGTCCCTATGAAAAAAATTAAATATCAGACAGTCCACCAAATCAATCAGCCTAAAGCAATGATACTTTTCCTCCCAGAACAGCATTTCAGTCCAAGTATACCCTTTGAGTGTGAAATATCAGCAATTCATTGGCGATCTCAAGTTTCAGTTAACCTACTACACCTTTCTTCTCCATTTTGTGCTTCATAGTTGCTCTCATTTCATTCGGTTTCTCCATTTTTCCATCTTCATTTGGAAACCCAAGTTCCTCCTCTGCATCAAACCAAGCTTCGCTGCCATTCAGATCCTTGTTGGCACCTACTGTACCATAGCATGAAAGTAAAACACTGCAAAACACATTTGGTTTATTTCCTTTTCTTTAATCTGAGAGTCCTACCAGTCTTTTGTTCAGTGGAAATTCTTGTCTGCTTTGGTAGGATGGCCAGGGCTTTATCACTTTTGCTGCATTCATCTTTTGCTTCATCCTATTTAAAGAGGACTAATACTGACTATTCTAAATGTAACAGACACAGGTACAATCCTTTGACAATTATCCAATTCAATTTAGTATGTAAATAAACTACCGGAGCAGTTTCAATGTCCTGACAAACTTCACTGGGAGGTACTTTCATGGCTGTATGTTCTTCATCCACTTGGTGGTCACTCGCAATGGTACTATGTAGAATGATAGAATTCTTCATTATTTTAATAACAAACACTGAAAAAAATTCTTGGATACTAAATACTCTTTGGTGAAGAAAACAAATGTACAATGAATTTTGCTGTTTGATACATGTGAAATGAATACATGGAACATAAATTCCTTTCATGCTTGTATAGGAATAGAGTCATTGTGAAAAATAGTAAAGGGAAAAATGTTAAAGTTATGGGTCTGTTATACATTATACAGTATAATAAAATTCAAAACATTTAGTGCAGATTTTTGTTGATAGTAAACATCAGGATTATTTAATCAATAAAAAGCATTTATTATAATAAGAAATATTATTAGAACACATTCAATCAATATTTATTTCTAAAATATTGCCTGAAAAACAGTAAATCTTCCACCCACCATGCATGCATGAAACACACAGCACACGTTATTACTGACCTTTAAAGTGGTACCTTTTGCCTTTTTGCTGATTTTCTAGGAGTTTTTTTTTAACTAAATATGTATTATCACCCTGGCCTATCAGTGTCCTGGCTGTAAAGTGCAATGTGGCACCAGTGTTCTCCCAACTCATTACAGGAAAAATCAATCATAAAAGTACAACTTCTGTAAAAGGGTTACTTTTTAGGATATTCTAGACATATTATGGCCACCTACCTTCCTGGACAGACTAAATGGGCCGCAAGAACCTGAAATGAGACCTTATTACCAACTGTTTATGTAACAAATATAACAAAATCTCCAAATATACAACAATTTGAATTCTGTAATACCGATGATGGGCTGTAATTTTTCCCTGTACATATCTTCTCAGAGTTTACTGACAAGGGCGTAAGATCATCCATAGGAGTTCCAGCCAGAATCTGTTTTCTCATCTCATGGTAATCCTTCTGTAGTGTCCTAAGAGTTTCTGCTATGCTGTCTGGCAGTGCCTCGGTACTGAGGAATAAACAAAAACCTCAAAAGTTAAGATTGTCATAATACAATCGTCATCATACAAATCTTTCCTTAAGCCAAATACTACTCTCTCACCCCTGATAAGCACTTTCACCTAGCGGGGAGGTGAAGTAGCGTCTCCAGCAGTGCTGTTGGCACATGACAAACTGAAGAGCAAGAAGACTTAGCTCTGCTTTTCTCACTCGCTGGGCACAGTCACAGCCACACACTCTCCTGCAGTGGTCACCAACAGGACTAAAACCGACAAATAGTTGAAATAGGGTAATTAATTGTCTCTTAGAAAATATTTTTACTTTTTAAATTATCTTTCTAAAATTTTCTTTGAATCTTGGATACAAATAGAATATCTATGCAACAATATCTCGATGTAAATTAATGTACAATTTTAAAATACAATAGTAACACTGTACAGATTGCTATATTAGAAAACACTTAAATCACACTGTAAAACAGAACACGGACTAAAAAGTCAATGTAATTTAGATGTATGTAAGAATGTTCCTGTATTGACCATGTTCTTGCTGTGTTAACAGATATAATTAATATCACATTCTTATAACAAAATTCAAGATTAAAGGATAAAGTCCTGATGAACCGGAAGCATTCATTCAGAAAAATCAGGGAAAGTGTTTGGGGAGAGTTATTACAACCTAACAGACACAACCTAATCAAACCGCATGATCAGGCTCTTAAAATATATGTTTTTTCCCCTCACGGCCGCACGCCGGAGATCCAGCACGGTGCCGGAATACTTTAAACCCTGCATTAATATTTAGTTAGATTTAGGTCATGACGTCAGGTGACCAAAGTCCCATGTCTAGCCAGCATCTAAGGACAACGTTATTTTGACGTCCAATAAAGATGTCAATTTACATTGATATATGGTTGATTTTAGGTTGTGTTGGAAAGTGATGAAAATCCAACGTCTGATAGATGTCTTAGTGGTAAAATTTATTTTAATTTGTCTAGACGTTAAAATTTGGTTGATTTCAGGTTGGACATTGACATCAGCCTGACGCTGGGTTCAGAACCTGATTTTCATTTCCAAACAAAATTCAACGTCCTCACGACACTGGGGTACAACATTAATATGACGTCATATTGACATCCTGTGCCTGCAGGGAGCAAAAGTGGCCAACACAGGTCATAATTACGAATCATTTAATTTTAGTATCACCATTGCCTTGTACATTTTCATCAACAGCACATATTTGTTAGCTTAATATAAAATCAATAAGAATATTTAAAATCAAATCATATAAAATACTACATTTAAACGAATTGTTATTTTGGCTTAAAATATTGTGATCATATTGGAAGTTACACATTGAGAATTGTGACCAACGTGTTTTTTTTTTTTTAACTATAAACTGTGTCTTTTTAGATCACTTAGATTAATGTGCTCTATTTATTACTACAGGGGCCTTTATAAAAAGTTTCTGAAGCATCAGAGTGTTGGTGGTATGGATCTTAGTCTATCAGAAGTCATTAAATCATTTGTGTTTTAGAGATGGAATCTTTTCATTTTGGAATGGCATGAGTAAATGTCAGTTGAATTTTTTGGAGGGGGTTGGGGGATTAACCTACCTTAAATTCCTACTCTTCATCTGTTTTAACTCCTTCTCAGTCTCTTTTAGCTTTATAAATTCCTAAAAGTAAAAGATCAGCACATTATACACTGCTCATTTGAAAAGGTCACAAATCCAACCATCTCATCTAGGTAATATATAAAATATGGTACCTCAGTGAGGACATCCAAGTCAGACATATAAACTTCAGTAATGGTGTTCTTATCAGATGTGGCAATTTGCACGGTCTGAGTATCTTTTTCATGGCTGTCAGCAAGCAAGTCTGTGTCAGTAGCAACATCTTTCACCTGGAAGGTCTGATCAGTCTTTGTTGCACAAGAAGATGTAAAAGAGGCTCTGAAATCACCACAGGCATCTATCATTTGATCGACATAGACAGAAGCTCTAGATTTAGATTTTGGTGAGGATCCCACATTGCTCTCGTTTGTCTGTTGCTCATATCTTGAGTCATGACAGTCTTCTGACTCTTCAGCCAGCTCAAATGAATTGCTGACACAAGAGAAACATTCGGTAGAGTTTGCAGCAGTGGTGTTGGCAGCCTCTGATAGTTCGTCTGACAATTCTGTACTGCCTTTGGTAGCAGTGATTGAATCATTGAACCCAATCTCTGCACTCTGGCTGCCATTGCTCCATGCAGTGTGGTCTAAGCTGGTGCTACTAAAACTGTAGTATTCTGGCATGGTTCCCTGATCCACATTGTAGTCATTTACTTCATATGATTGTTTTTGGTTATTTTGGGTGTTGTCATTCCTCTGAACCGGACTCTGCATATCAAGCTCCATATCAAGGCAGAAGCTTGCTTGGGCTGATGTGTCCTTAAAATGTTTGGCATCTTCCCTGGTCTCTACTTCCTGCCACAGCTGAGAGAGGCACTGGGCATGAGAACACATTCCTTTACTGTAGAAATGAGGATGTGCTTCAGGGCTTCTCTGTTTGCTCCTAGTGTTTAGGGTGCTCTGCATGCAACCTAAATTGATATTTTGCATTTCGACATTACTTTGGGAAGTTTGGAAAACATTGAGCTCTTCTTTTAGGCTGTTTGGTAGCAGCTGAAGTTGTTTTTCATTCTCTGAATAAGAAAAGTAATAATCAGTACTAAAGCAGCTTGAGAATTTTTAAAAGTCATGTCATCTTACCTGACACACTGATTTTGTCTTGTGGAATCACAATGTGAACACCACATCGGGTGCACTTCTTGGTACCGAATGGACAACTAGTCCCACAGTTCTGACACTGAGATGTACCATAAAATGTTGGGTACCTGGAACTAAAATAGATAAACATCTCTCTTTCTCTCTGTGCATGTCTTTAAGAATCCTATTCAGTTGTACCATAAGATATTTAAAAAAATGAATACATTTTTCAATAATCAAATGGAATTGACCCTTCGCTAAGCCACACCCAAAAACCGCCACCCACCAATCGTGGCTTAGTGCAGGGGCTCTGTCAAGCTTTCGAGCGAGGGAAACAGGCCAACGCGTTGTGCATAAGGATTGTGCAAATCTGACACCCGGTATCCTAAAAGTTCGGACGGGATGGTGGAATTTTTTCGCTTTTCAAAGCAAAAACCCAAGGAGAGAAATGGCAGCGTGGATCAAGCTCTGTGAGGGGCGCTAAAGGAGCAGAGATAAGTTGGTTTTGTTTTGATATTCCTGACACATTTTAGAGATAGACCGACGGCAATATCTCACACATCTTACCCTAAACAGATCTAAACTGAGTTTCCTCCAAAAATACAAAGCAGGTAATGTTTCACAGCTGTCTTTTTCCTTTCTTTTTTTCGCTCGATATATTATGAGCAATGCTCCATTTAAACATTCGCCATAGTAACTTAGTCATACTAATAGCGAATAGGTCATAATGAGTTACTGATTTGGAAAATACGAATCTGCGAATCCGTTGCGAACTTTACTGAGCTTCATATTTCCATGTTTCAAGCTACAAATATTTGAAATTACAAATCAACAGAACAAAACAGAGATGTGATCACAAACTGAGCACTTGCAATCAATCTACTTTACCAGCAGCTGTTTTTCATTAATTTATAAAGAGCACACAAACATACTGACAGTAATAGGTAACTTACTGTACATTGTTATGGGTCAATGATGCAAATATTCGGCAAAAGTCCATCAAGTTCCCCTTCCTGGCTGCTCTTATTATGAATGAACCATGTACAAGCACTGTCCATGCGTGTTTCCTCGTCGGTTAGTAACGCTATATTCATTGCACAACAATAGTCTATCAGGCTTTTTGGCCAAAAATAGAGAAATCACAGTTTAATTTGTTATTACTAGGTTATTTTTAAATTTCATCTCTCCTGCTGTGCATGAACTAAGCTGTTAAATGGTCAGCATGAGGCGGCTAGGCTAAGCTAGCTTCAATTTTGATTTAATTGTCCTCCAATCGGTTGCCTATTATGTTGTGAATATACTCCTGTAATGCATACTGCAGTCCTTTTTTGTCTGGTGTTCTCAGATATCTCACCTGAAAATGACATTATATCCCTGGCAATGTCCGACACCGGCGCATACAAATTGTAAAAGCCGTGCCAGGCACGAAAGCTTGACAGGCATAGCAACAGTAACTAAGAAGGGCGGGGCTTAGCGAAGGGTCAATTATTAGGCATGTGCGAGTGTAAGATTCTGATGATATCTGATATGATAAAAAAAAAAAAGAAAAATCACCGTTTCATGGTATTATGATCACTGCTTTAAAATATATTCTTTTTAAAATGTATTCTTTAAATGTCTGGGTAAAAAACAAAAAAAATAATTTACTCTTTAAACACAATATATTTTATTTTGAAAATATTTTGAAGCAGGAAACATGTCAGGCTGAACAATTCAAATGAATCATTGACTTCAGCTGTCTTCATTAGTTAAAAAAAAAAAAAAACACAGATTCCTTTACAATTTAACAGTGTCCTTGGATATCTTTTCTGCTGGAGATACTGTTGTCCTTAAAAAAAAAAAAAAAAAAAAGTATAATAATAATAATAATAATAATAATAATAATAATAATAATAATAATTCGGCATAGCAGAATATTTGGTGGTTTTAAAACCCTTGACTTTTCCAAACCGCGGTATACCTTGAAAACGGTCATCATCCCATGCCTAGAAATGATAGGCATGGGTTGGCAAACCATGTAGTTTTCACATTCGTTAATGCCCTGTCCATCAATACAGCTTAATTTACTTCATCATGTCCTCTGCTTTTAATAAAATACATAAGTTCAAGAACTATATATATATATATTTATATATTTTTTTTTAAACAGCCATAAAATAAAATTGATTGGTTACACTCTACAATAGGATCTTGCTACTTACTAATAATACCTAGATTCACAACCATAAACAACGATCAAGACATGATACAGATTTTTGTAGTTTTTAAAGTAAAGTAGTGTTGAAACTATCACGAATAAAGATGAATAAATCTTTATAAGTATTTACCTAGAAGTAGTTTGTGTAACTAATTTAATTAACAATGCTAATTATATGTATTGTAAAGCGTTACAAGTAATAAATATTAACCAGATCTTTTCTCCTGTATTGTTGCATACATCCAGGTAGACTATAAAAGCAACAGCAACAACAAAAACCTGGTTCTATTAAATGGGCTGTTGATTGATGAAGGCAGATGTGAATGTGAGCTTGCATAAACAATTGTGACTAGCAGGATACAAAAATTGATTAAATGCAAAATAAAACAAACCGAACCAAAACTATAGTAATTCTAGAGTTGACTTACTCCTTTGATGACATAGTTGTTGGAGGGGGGACGTAGTTTCCTTTCAGTTTTGCTGAATTAAATAAATAAATATTTACACAAACAGTTGCCCTGATAAAAAGAATAGCTTAGTCTTCATAATATTTTACCAACTGAACTCACCTTTTACATAAACATACTGTCTGGTTACTCCAAGTTCTGGATGTTTCTTTAAAAAAGACAGAAGCCCTCCTTCGTCTGTGCAGGTGAAAACATATTTTCCTTCATTACTCTCATTTACAAATATTGACCACATGTTTTAAATAAATAATTAGAATTGTATCATTTCTATGCCCCTACTTTGTATTAAGGTCCTGTCCTCTGCTGTTAAGTATAGGAACCATCCAAGTAACTTTGGGTTTGTGAGTTCCAGGTAATTATTGGCGAAGACAAGTTCAAACAGTGACCTGTAATGTGTACAATCGCCTCCCTCAGAACAACTTGGTACTTCAAACTGTATTGGTTCAAAGTTAAAACAGGATTCAACTGAATGATTTAATCAAATTGAATAATTTGCCCTGACAGATTTTCATAACTTACTTCCCATGACGGGCGTAGCGGACATTTTAAAAGGGGGTGTGTGTATGAGATCCAAAAGTTTACATTCATACAAATATTATTTACCTGTTTCTAAATGGTCTGTCCCCAAATGTGAGGATGACGCTTACCTCATCAACATACACCTCCTTCCAACATCGGTATACAGGGTTTCATTGTGAAAGCCTTGAGAGATGTGCAAGAAATTCAGCAACACTGAGTGAAAAAGATCATATATTGACAACTAACCACACCTGTGACAACAATGAAGACAAACCCTCAAATAATGTCTCAGTTAAATTACACTAACGAGTGTTAACCAATAAAACGTGAATTTTCTATATCATCGTCGAGTTCATTTTTCCACATCTTTTTTACCGTGTTGTCCGTTGTGCACGTAACCGCGGCGCGCATGCGCTCACAAGGCCGCGTGCTCTATGTACATCGCCAAAAATGCAAGCAGTTTTGTTTAAGTGTGATACATCTGATCCATTACAGTTACATAGTAAAGAACTAGAAAAATAATATAATGTTGATCAAACTTTCTAGTTAAATGTGCGCATTTACGATTACGACAAACAATAAACCAAATATTAGTTCACAGTATTTTTGTATTATGAAATGACCGTTTTTGTATTATGAAACGTATGCGCGTGCCCGCCTTTATTAACCATTGATGGTCATGCGTTGTCTGACTTTCATTTTTGGCGAGGATTTGAAGCAATTAAACACTGTAGTATAATCATAACGCGCGAGTAGTTTTATTCAAAATACAATTTCTGATGATTTATTCTTAAATAGGAAATATAAAAAATCTGCTTGCCCTGTATGTTTTTGCATTATGTAAACTGTAAAAAAAAAAAAAAAAGTGTAAAAAATACAATACAGTGCCAATGTTTGGGTTCCTCAGACGTATATGGATTAAAATACAGAGTATTTTGTATACTGTATAATGTATTTGTAAAATACTATTAAAAAGGCTACAATGCACATGAACAACTCGAGCCTGAATCAGTGAATAGTTTTGCTTTGGGCTGGATGTGTAACTCACCAGTCATCTCGTTCACTGCACGCTGGTCAAAGGGAATGAAGTGCCATTTGGCGATGGCACTGCGATCCTCATATGTGACTGAATGTGACTCGAAGAAAGGAACGACGACAGCCGGGGGGTACCACATTTCCTGAAACACTTTAAATAATCAAAACCAAGAAAAGGTCACTGTTTATTATCGACAACAAAGCATCGACAGAGGTTCGTCAGGCGCATGGTTTTCCGCCTCAGGTGAAGCACCCTCTCTAATTATCAAAGTGCAGCTGCAACTGCTGGATTTATTCACCACTCACTTATCGACACCGGGCGCCTAAATCACACACACGTAAAATGTCGGACGACAGGAGAGATGTAAATAAACAGTTATTTGTGTCAATATTCCCTATATAATTTTGATCAAGCAAATTTAACCTTCAGTGAGATGTCAAGAAAGTTTCAGACATTAGTGATGATGACTTGTCTCCGCGATTCCACGATTCATTTTTTTCTCGAATAGTTTGAAAGAACCGGTCAAAGTGATTCAACGATTCTTTTACGTAATGACGCAATGCGTTATCAAACGCGTCATACTTTCGCATTTATTTTAGTTTCATACTTCTAAATTCTGTTTTGACATTTATACATGGCTTTCATTAAAGATAATTTCAGTCCCCCCTATTGTTCTAGAAGATATTTTCATTTACAAATGTGATTTACGTTTTTCTTTCTCTAATGTTGTGAACTTTATTTATGAATGGGTAAATATCATATTCATTGTTGTAAATGGAAAAAATTCAGGCCCACTTTTAGGTGTTTTCTTTCTGAGGTAGAGAAAGTGACTCAAAGCTTCAAATACTTCAGAAACCAAAATAAAATAGCTGAAGCTCTTTGTACTTCAATTAAAAAATATTTAGTATCATAATGTTTTTTTTCTCCTTAGATGGGTTGGGCGGCTTGGTGTCGCCTCACAGCAAGAAGGTTGCTGGTTCAAGTCTCGGCTGGGTCAGTTGGCATTTCTGTGTGAAGTTTGCATGTTCTCCCTGTGATAGGTGAATTGGGTAAGCTAAATTGTCCGTAGTGTGTATGTGTGTGAAAGAGTGTGTATTTGTGTTTCCCAGTGATGGGTTGCAGCTGGAAGGGCATCTGCTGCGTAAAACATATGCTGGATAAATTGGTGGTTCGTTCCACTGTCACTCACTGTCAATTTCACTCCCAAATAAATAAAGGGACTAAGCCGAAAAGAAAATGGCTGAGTTATCAGGGTTTTTTAAAGAGAGCAATTTTAGAATAATTTATTTATATTTTATTTACTATATTGGTAAACACGTCTTGCGATGTTAATTGTATGTATGTAAATAAAATTAAGAGTAAATAATTTGCATTGAAATTGTTTTTTTAATATATTTTCCAAATTATGTTTAACAGAGCAAGGACATTTTCACAGTATGTCTGATCATATTTTTTCTTCTGGAGAAATATTGTTATATTTTAGCTAGAATAAAAGCAGTTTAAAATTTTTTTTAAAACCATTCTAAGGTCAAAATTATTAGAATCTTTAAGCTATTTTTTTTTCAATAGTCTACAGAACAAACCATCATTATACAATAACCTGTATAGAAGTGTCTTGAAAAATATCTAGTCAAATATTATTTACTGTCATCATGGCAAATATCAAATAAATCAGTTATTAGAAATGAGTTATTTAAATTATTATATTTAGAAATGTGTTTAAAAAAATCTGCTCTCCGTTAAACAGAAATTGTGGAAAAAAATAAACAGGGGGGCTAATAATTCTGACTTCAACTGTGTATAAAATTTATGTAAAAATTTATTATAAAACCGTTCTTAAACGTAAAATCTGATTCATTCTCCATTTAGGCATGGTGGCTAATGGAAACTTTGTGTTTATCATAATTATTTGGATATTGTTTTGTTATTAATAATTTTAAAAAAGTATTATGCATACTTTTTCAAGATTCATATTTAATGTAATATTTTATTATAAATACACAGTAGTACTAAATCAAAAACATCTAATAATGATGATTAATAAATTATATAAAAATAAAATATCTAAAAATATTAGAATTAGAATATCTAAAAAATTAGATTTAAAGAGATATCCAATAAATGATCCTAGATTTGATTTAAATAAATACAAACAATTAAATGCAATTTAATAAAAACAAATGTGTAAATAAATAAATACAGTACTATTAAGAGCTGAAAAAACAGCAACAAAATATTTTACAAATATAATATATATCTGTGTGAAGTTTACATGTTTGTATATACATAAACAGTTGAAGTCAGAACTATTAGCCCTTCTGAATTATTAGCCCCCCTGTTTTTTTCCCCCAATTTTTGTTTAACAGAGAGAAGATTTTTTTTTCAACACACATCTAAACATAATAGTTTTAATAACTCATTTCTAATAACTAATTTATTTTATTTTTGCTGTGATGACGGTAAATAATATTTGACTAGATATTTTTCAAGACACTTCTATACAGCTTAAAGTGACATTTAAAGGTTAATTAGGTTAACTAGGCAGGTAATTAAGTTATTATATAATGATGGTTTATTCTGTAGACTATCGAAAAAAAGTAGATTAAAGGGGCTAATAATTTTGACATTAAAATGGTTTTTAAAAAATAAAAACTGCTTTTATTCTAGCTGAAATAAAACAAATAAGACTTTCTCCAGAAGAAAAAATATCAGGCATACTGTGAAAATGTCCTTGCTCTGTTAAACATCATATGGGAAATATTTAAAAAAGAAAAAAAAAATTCAAAAGGGGGCTTATAATTCTGACTTTATCAATATATATTAACTATAAAGACATAAATATAAAGATGTCGTTTACCTTATTTGATGAAGGTCTCTCACACAAGGATTATCAATGGGGTCCATGGCATTTAAAGGATTGAAAACCTCTCATCTGTGACCATCAAGAAAGCTGTTAGTTGAAACTAGACTAAAACCACCTTCATGGAAACCTAAATTTATTTACTTTGAGTAACTGATTTATTTTGTAGCTCTTCAGTTACTTAATACAGTATAATTTTATAATATGTGTATAACTAATAAAATACAATCCTATGAATGTAGTTTCTCATCTGGCCACTAGAGAGAACACAAACCATGTTGAATGATCTTGCACTGATTAAGCTGAATTAAGCTGTCATTGTTAAAGAAAAAAAAAAAAACCCTTGTGAGTGTGTTTTGTTGCTTACATTCAAGTTAATTAAAACATTTTAAGGTATAAAAGCATACATTTAATTCATGAAATAAAATAAATGAAAAGATCAATGTTTAGTTGAAAAGCTCAATCTCTAAATGAAGTCCAGACAGGAAGTGCCTGTTTCAAAGGTGAAGTTAAAAAATGAAGCATGTGTTCTAATCACTTAATTTCATTTGTGCCTGTGTCTCAGCTGCTTACAAGGCAAAATAAACAGTGAGTTAGATCACGTCACATTTAGCTCTGTCTTGCTCCCTTGTACTAAAAGACGTAGCCTATAGCAAATGGTACGCATTAGCTGTTGGTTTGCTAAGTGAAATCAATACTTCACTAAAACAGTCATTAGCAGACCACAGCGCAAAATATATGTTGATGGAACCATTAACTTCTTCACATGATTGTATTAATTGCTTATAGTGCTCTGCTCTATTGCATTAGTCAGTTATAGTCTATATAGTTTGAAGTTGGCTATAGAAACAAAGCGGTTGTGTTGACTGCATGTTTATGGTTTGACATTTGATATTGGCATATTCAGGGACCGTCTCTAAAGTTACACACGATGTGTACACATTTCTGATTTCAATAGCTATTGAGGATAATAACTTACAGTAACACATATAAGCCTTACAGTATTTTCATATAAGCCTCAACTATAATGCACACCTTTTACATTTTTGATATCCTTACAATAAACTGTAAATAAGAATATATTTTAATAACCAAATGCTAAATATCATATTTTAAAGCTCAATGGCTTATAGGACAATGACTTACAATAAAAAAAATAACTGTAAGTGTTCATGTAGTTCTCAAATATAATGCACATATCATTTACAATTTTGATACTTATTACAGTAAACTGTAAATCTAAGATCAAAAATATTGTTGTACATCTAACCAATACATGTCCTTAAATGTTAAATACCATATTTTAAACCTCAATAGCTTTATTGAAGAATGGCATACAATCAGAAAACCCAATGTAAAGTTTCATCTTTTACATTTTTAATGTTCATTATTCTAAATCTGATGTCAAAAATGCTATTTTACTTAACTGAATGTCCTTAAATGCTAACTAACATTATTTAAAACTCAATACCTTTATAAATATTATGACTGTGCACAAAAAAGAGCAATAAAAGCTCTTGAGCAATTAATGTGCTAAAATAGAAGACAGAGACATTTTGGTGAGGACGTATAACCACCATTTCAGGTCTCCATCTAAGATCTGGTAAATGCACAAAAAAGTGCATGCACAACACAATTGTTTTGGCCCGAAAAATGTGCAAAAGTATTAGTGCACAAGAAATGCAGTGCACAACACAATTTCTTTGGCCAAAAAACTAAATGTGTAAAAAAATAAAAGTTGCGTTGTGCAAAAAATGCAAAACACTAATTGTGATTGGGCCAAAAAATATGAATGTGCATAAAAAATGTGCGTTGTGTAATAAAATTGCACAACACTAATTTTGGTTGGGCCAAAAAAGTGTGCATAAAAAAGTGCTGTGCAAACAAACAAGTAGTGATGTGCAAAAAAAGTGTCAAAAATGTGCAACAGTAACTAAGCTTGGGCCAAAATGTGGATGTGCAAAAACAAAACAAAAAAAGTTTAGTGCAAAAAATAAGTCCTTTTCTTTTTGTTGTGTTGTTCATCTGTTCAGGAAATTATTGTCAGGAAATTTATGTATTGTTTTCATGCTTGGTTTGCCGGTTATGTGTTGTCATATTCATCTACTTCACGAAAACGTTAAGACTACAATTTTCAGTATAAAATTGAATCTTCACCTTTACTAATTGGTGAAGTTTTTTCCTCGCCGCTGTCGCCACTGGCTTGCATGGTTCAGGATCTGTGGAGCTGTGCATCGATGGATTTGCTCTTCAGTGTTTGGACTCTCAGTAGTGATTATTAAACCACACTGAACTGAGCTAAACTGAACTGAACTTAAACTTTGGAAAATGAACTACACTGTTTCAATTTACTATGACCTTTTATGTGAAGCTGCTTTGACACAATCTACATTGTAAAAGTGCTATACAAATAAAGGTGAATTGAAATTGAATTGAAAATAAATCATTATTAAATTGTTCATTTTACTTGAAGTTAATAATAATAATAATTACTTACATGAATATAGCGCTTTTCTGGACACTCAAAGTGCTTTACACATTGCAGGGAATCTCCTCATCCTCCACCAGTGTGCAGCATCCACCTGGATTACGCGACGGCAGTCATATTGCGCCAGACAGAACACCACACACCAGCTGAATGGTGGAGAGGAAACAGAGTGATGAAGCCAATTATGATATGGGGATTGTGAAACAACCACAGAGAGTCAGGACCTCGGTTTAACATCTCATCCGAAAGACGACACTCACTAAGCAGTATAGAGTCCCCGTCACTATACTGTGGCATTACGACCCACACAGACCACAGGTTGGGCGCTCCCTACTGGTCTCAAAACAAATCAATTGAAAAAAATAAGCCTCAGCTACAAAGAATTGATATTAGTGAGAAGTATTTGACTTTATATGCATGTTATCTGTCATGAAAATAACACTTGGGATTTTAACATGACATTTTTCTGGAAATACTTGGGTTTTTTGGGCTTAGTCATAGTCTGCTTAAAAAAGTAATAATCTTTAATATTTTATGGATGACCTGTGAGGAGAATAATGACACATCATTATAGTTTATTAAAGGGACAGTTCAGCCAAAAACCAAAATTATTTCATCATTTACTTGTTCCAAACCTGTTTGAGATTTTATTTTAAGAAACTGGTAGGAATCATTGACTTTCGTAGAATTTGTTTGAATGCCTAACAATCTTCAAAATGAAAACAAATGGTTTGGAACAAGTCAAAGGTGTGTAAATGATCACAGAATTTTCATTTTTGGCCGAACTGTCACTTTAATTATAAGAAATTGCGCTCATATTTCACACAAAGCAAGATGGAAAGTAGTGCATATGAGTTCTTCAAACAGTATGCGGCTCATAAATGGCTTTAGTTGAATAATAAGTGCACGATATAATATCACACTTGCTGCTCTGCCATCCATGCAGAGTTATTAAATAATCATAGATGGGAGGCTTACAGCATGAACGTATGAGCAGACACACATTAGCACAGCATCTAAAGGCCTGGTGAAAGGGCAGCGCAGCCCCTGGGACAGCAGAAGGCCTTTAACTGAATAGAGGCCGATCGATACGGAATACAGTTTCAGTTCCAGTGCTAGAAAGCAATTGCCAGCCCATTATCTAAAACAGGCTTTGTATTTCTCACATATGAACAGAATAATATATTCATATACAATAGAAAAATATAAAATACTTGTTTATGTGTGTATATAGACTCTATTCTTCTATTATATAAGAATATATTATATAGATATGGGGTTGGCAATTGCTTTCCAGCAATGAAAATAAAACTATATGTATATACAGTTGAAGTCAGAATTATTAGCCCCCTTTGAATTTTTTTTGTTTTTTAAATATTTCCTAAATGATGTTTAACAGAGCAAGGAAATTTTCACAGTATGTCTGATAATATTTTTTCTTCTGGAGAAAGTCGTATTTGTTTTATTTTGGCTAGAATAAAAGCAGTTTAAAATTTTTTATGAACCATTTTAAGGTCAATATTGTTAGCCCCTTTAAGCAATTTTTTTTTTCGATAGTCTACAGAACAAACCATCATTATGCAGTAACTTGCCTAATTACCCTAACGTGCCTAGTTAACATAATTAACCCAGTTGAGCCTTTAAATGTCACTTTAAGCTGTATAGAAGTGTCTTGAAAAATATCTAGTCTAATATTATTTACTGTCATCATGTCAAAGACAAAATAAATCAGTTATTAGAAATGAGTTATTAAAACTATTATGTTTAGAAATGTTTTGGAAAAAAAAATCTCTCCGTTAAACAGAAATTGCGAAAAAAAAAAAAATTAAACGGGGTTAATAATTCAGGGGGGCAAATAATTCTGACTTCAACTGTATGTGTGTAAATCAGCAGTGTGATATGGCTGTATATCGGCATTGGTGGGGGTGAGAGGTTTGAGTTTGGCTCGAGGCTGCAGGCCAAGTGCCTTAGTGCCCCCACCAGTGCCGATATACAGCCATATTGCACTGCTACTTGTGTGATTTTACATTTATACAACAGTTCGACAGCATAATCGGGTGTATAATAAAAGAAAAAAAAAATTCAAAGGGGGGCTAATAATTTTGACTTTAACTGTAGATACATGTATGTGTGTATATAAATGAACATTTAAACATCTCAGTGCAGCCCCAAAATACTAATCCATTGACATTTTAAACCATTATGCTTTATACTTCCCAAGGTTTTATCAATATATTTGGATAGTTTTAAATATAATAATAATGTTTAGTAGCTTTAATTTTGATGTATTTTAATAAGTACAGATAAAAATATGTTTCATTTTTATATAAATGTCATTCACTTCAAAATAGTGAAAACCCTCATTTCTACTACAATATGACTTACTAGAAACATTAAGGACACTTACATTTTCTTCTGTGCACCATATAAAAACCCCTTTCATTTTTTGCATGCTTAAACTCCTATAATGTCCCATTAGTCTTAAATGAATCAAACCAAACATATGACTTTGAAAATGTGTAGAAGGGAGAGAAGAAAAAGCAGAAGACAGGAGTGCAAGTGAAGCAGAATGGACAGTTTATTGTACAGTACAGATTATAAACTCAGCAGTGTAAGGTACACATTGTGAGGGGGACAAGGTTAAGCCTGTACAAGTGCAGACAACCCTTCAGTGGTGGATGCTGAGACGAGCCCTCTCTCCATGAGAAAACGGTTATTTTTGAAGCTGCACCTCTCATTTAAAAGGCACTGCTCTCGAACCCACCAGAAAAAGGGTGTCCGGGTCACCGCTGATGTGCAGCCACTGCAACACAGGGATCCATTGAAAACATACACAGAGTATCTGTTACAGGCAGAACTATACAGCTTATACAAGAAAACCAAAGAAATGCAGACTTTGCAAAAATATATGTTCATCTTTCAAAAAAAAAAAAAATACAGAGAAAGAGAGAGAATACAAATGCAGAGAACTCCACAATTTCTTCTTTGTCCAGCATAAAGCGATATGTAAGTGGACAGCTGATCATTGAACACGTCATGCAAAAGGAAGCAGTGGTCGTTCGTCAGCTGGAGATTGGCAATGTTTAGCAGACCAGGAAAATTCTCTTGTACCTTATTGCATGCAAGGCCCTGATACTCCTGCTTTCCTGGTGCATTCGAATACAGAATGATGAAGAAAAAAAAGAAAGTGAAATGCTAATGTTGTTTGACCTTTACTTCCACTAAAGCGTGGAGGAATTCCGACTAGTGCATCCCTTTTGAATGTTGTCAAGTGAAGAAAAAAAAAAAAAGTTTAATACGAAATAAATTTGGCTTTGGGGAGTGAAGTTAAATAGCAACAAGCATACAGAAAGACATTTCAAATGGGTTAACAGTCCCATGAAGTTGACTAAATATACTTAAGAGTGCCTTTCATTTCACGTGGTCAGCAACCCCTGGGTTAACCAGCATGAAAACAAACAAATAATAATAATAATAATAATACAATAATAATATAAACCTAACACTTGACAAAGGATTCAGAACAAAAAACCAACGATACAAAAAGAGCATGTTTTGTATTCCTCAGCATAATTAAAGCCGTCCACGTTTAGTTCAACAAAAAGTGTCGTATAAAAGCCAGCTTTCTTTAGAAATAAATGGGTCATTTTGTTTCTCTCCTTGCAAAATAAAGCCCTTTTTGACTTCTTGTCTACATGGTTTGGAGGTAAAAACAAAATTAATTCGGACCAAAAAAAGGCAACTATTAAATAGTGCTGCATGTAAGGGTTTTTCGATTTCCTGTAAGTATGTCTCTTAATAATTTGTTACCAATTTCTTTCATTTTTTTTTTTAAAAAAAGCAGATTGTCAAAAACAGAATTGCTACAATTCTCGCAGTGAGATCTGTCAGTTTTTCGGCAGCGGTGGACTCCAGCTCAACCTCTTCTTCTCTGCGGCAGCGACTGTTTGCCACGAGGAAGTTTAAAGCATGGAAAACCAGCTTTCCTCACCTCCTTCACACCTTTCTCTTCGTAGAAAAGGCGGCGCAGATTTCTCCTCGTTCTTCTTTCATGATTGGGAGGGTTAATCTGGAAGTGGGCAACAGTTCAAAAGGAGTCGAGGCAATGGGACAGATGTGTTAGAGTTCAGTACACGTAACCATCAGGGAAAGGCATCCCAGAAACGCACTGCTCGCCGCCGTCAACTAAATACGAGGACCCGTCGTCATAATGCGCCAACGGAAGTGTGTCGTCATCTACCGCGGGCAGGCCATCGGGGTCTGCTTTGAGATTGGGCCTCTGGTTGTCTGGGAAGGCCATGGAGAAGAGCGCTTCAGGATCGCACACGAATTTGTAGACGTACCTCTCGCCGGCAACCTGAAGAGGAAAGAGAACGATTTTTAGAGGATTGAAGGAAAGTTTGAGCAACTACGGTCATTATGAGTGGAGTGCGAAGTAAAAGGTGAACCTGCCTTTACCTTCTGCATGATTCCCTTCTCATAGTAGTAGCGCAGTGAGCGACTCAGCTTGTCATAGTTCATGGCGGGTCTGTTCTTCTGGATGCCCCAGCGTCGAGCCACCTGAAAACACACGAGAGGATTGACATTGCTTAGTATGCACAAAAATATTTTGGAACAAAGCAATGACACATCTAGGGAAACCGACACAAAATGGAGATGTAGCCACTGTGGCTGTTTTTAATCCTTTATTGACATTTCAATTTTATTTTAAGTCACATGAGTCTTGAAATAACACCCAGAAACAGTCCAGGGTTTGTCAGAGGAGTATTTTAATGAATGCTCTATAGATGGTTAATGTAATAAAGTGCTTTTTAGACAAGCTGCTAATCATACGATGACAGTGTTTGCTGACATATCCGCTTGCCAAGTCAAGTCTCTACTTTTCTGTTACTCTCTCAACACGTATCTCATATTATGCCAAAGCAACATTTATAAAGGATGATTTTGACCATCTGGAATTATGGTAAAGGTTAAGAAGGATAGTCTTACATCACATCGTCAGCACTGGCACTGGTTGTTTTTTTTTTTTTTTTGTGCCTGATAGTGTGTTTGGATCTGGAAACATTGATGAATGATGTGAGATTTAACAAGGGGATTGTGGCAGATGTCTTGTGTCTGAGGGTGATAGCAACTCAGAGAGTTTTGGGTGGTAATTGTGTTGTAATTTCAACTCATTATGCCTGTGTTTTTCTCTTTCCTTTCACTGTTTGCACTTTTATTGAGGGTTTTCGTATACATTATTGCTATAAAACAAATATTACAACAGAAGCAGTCTGTAATGTTGGTTTTTCGTAAAATTACAGTTTTACCATTAAAATAGATTGGACAGGAATAAATAAGTAAATAAATAAATAAATAACAGATTTTTATAAATGTATAAATTCCAACAAAATTTAAAAAAAAAAAAAAAGTATAACCCTTTTTTTCAACCTTTAGAAATGCGTTTCATTTAAAGCATTACCTGCTGTTTTTGTGTGATTATCCAATACTTCCCACACAGATTTTACTTGGGCGATCAGCCCAGGTATATTAACGGCCGGTTTATTTAGTGACACATTTTTTTTTACTATTACCCTCATCCTTTTACACTTTCTTTGTATCTGCCCAATAGAACCACACACCCGTGGTAGATTAAGTAGTGGAAAATCTTCTCTCATTTGCCCGTTTCGTTCTGTGTCAACACTTACACAGGTAATATCACGTCCTCTGCAGAGCCCTACGGAGTTGCGCCTATTTGGGACTCAAATTCACCTGTCTGGGATTTCTAAAGCTTCTAAAATGTCAGGGATTCGGTTTTTGCTTTCGTTTTCTAAAGCTGTCATTATGCGTCTTTTTGCATCAACTTTTTTACTTAAGTCTACTTTTGCTTGGCTTCACAACTGAAAGTGTATGCACAGTCGCAAGAGCAACTTTCAATAAGCCATTTTTTTTTTTAATCTAAACGATTTAAAAACTTGAATATATACTCGGAGAGGACAAAATGTTTTCATTCCCTTTTCTGTCATTTATTTCTCATTTGCTGATTATTTTATTAATTTTCTGATGTCAATATATTACATATCTTATACATATCTAAAATGCTTTGGCATTCAAATTTGCTTTAAACTTGAGAGAAACAGATTTTACTTGTCAGTGGGTGCACATGGCTCCTGAATTGCATTAAAGTAAGAGAAATAGTGGATTTCTTTTCTTTTCTAACCCACTGAACCCAGTGTTTCAAACTGTTTGTTTCCTTATATCCCTTTGAATATTGGATAATTTTTGTTACTTGTCATTAGTGATAATTTTTTTCAACGTATGCATAATTTCCTAGCCAACAATAATCCCAAAAGCAATTTTGTGTGTGTGGTATTTACAGATTTGTAAATAAGTGCTTAAATAAACCAGAAGATCTGGGGGTATATAATAAAGAGAGAAAATGTCAACACAGAAACAATATCAAAACTCGTACTTTAACATCTTTGCTATGATTTGTACTCGTAGCAAAGATGTGCATTTTTTCTGTGCATTTTAAGAAGTTTTCAATTTAAATGCATTTCCTTTACCACATATTGTGTGCTCTACCACAATTAATGCAACATCAACAGAAACCTTGCAACTCAATAAAATGAACCAGCCAAGTATTAATAGCTGACCTCCTCTGGCTCAATCAGTTTGAACTCCATTCCACGTCCAGTCCAGGCAATGAAATGGCCGTTGGAAGGATCATCCAGTAGTGTCACCAGAAACTGCCACAGCTGGAGAGATCCACGCCGCTGATATGGCGGACCTTCACGATACACAGAGGGCTCTTGCTTTACCTTCCCTGTCAAAACCAAGAATTATGAGGATTAGAGTTTGCCAGAGTGGTGCGAGCAAGCAGACGAGAAATCCCAACACAAATGTGGCCGGTGTGGACGCCATGTTCATTCCTCACCACTATACTAGCGCTCTCTTCAAAGACTGGACGGTGATTTAAATCTACACATGACACGGTGTGAGATCTTACCTTCAAGTCTCTCTGGAACCACACAGGTGTCGTCAAAATACAACTGCTGTTCTCTGTCAAATGAGAAGTCTATAGGCAGAGGGAGAAAACAAACACACAAGTTATTAGATGATTTCGGCAAGCTGAATCTGCATGTGCTTCAGCGGAGATGTCACTTACTCTCATGATTTTGGTAGAAGCTTGCTGCTCTCCCAAATGAAGACTGACATTTAGGCACTTCTGCAAAACAAGATGACAAACAGACACGTTAAAAGGAGAAATTACCAATGATAAATGACAATAATAAAATTAGGTTAACCTTTAGAATGCTGTAAATGCATTTAAGACCACCCGTGGTTTTTATTATTGACTAAAACTATTACAATCTTTCGTTACATAAAATAAATGGTAACTGAAAAGACAAATGAAATAATATAAAAAAGTTCATATTTAAAATTAACAAATCTGAATGAAAACAGAAAATACTGAGCAGAATTATGAAGGGTAGCACATTACACTAAAGTTCTGGTAGTTCTCATTAACTACTTTAGTTAATATCAGTGGAGTATATGCACACACACTTTTAATTTCAGTCAGCCAGTCCCAGGGCTTCCGGTGAATTGTTATTCAATACAAAATAGCTTCGTTTAAGATCTAATTTCTTAAATAAAAAAAAAAACAGCGATCTTCACTGACTGGTTGAGATGCAATATAAAATGAGTATCAACCCAAACAAGAATTACTGCATTAAATTATATTTTCCCATGCCATACCCAACTTTTAAAATATGGATATTAATTTTACCCCTGTATTTTCAATGGAATTTTTGCGCTAGCCTGCTGCTAATGACGGTCTTTCATCTCTTTTTACGCTTTAACCAAATTGATGCTTACGTTTATTTAACTGATTATATTTTGAATTAAAATTTCAACATCGATGCTGTAACTGGTACTTTATGAAATTGAAAATAGTCACAAAGCTTTCACCGGAAGTTCATCACTGGCTGAAAAACACTAGATGTGCATAAAGCCCATTAACAACACAAGTGTAAAGTATTTATTAATCTTAGCTCATGTTCAAATCTTTGTATATTAATAAATCATTATAAACAGTTAATGTTCATTTATATAAATGAAATATACATAATAAAATAATTCATCTAATTTTAAGGTTGACTAATGAAAAAACAAAGTAACATTTCTGATATTTGAAATAAATGTCGACAGAAAACATTAATGTCCACATATTGATAGTAGCTACTGTCATTTTTCCTGTATATATTGTTTTTCTGAACCTATTGGTTGACTGACTAATTAGGGTAGCTATTTGTTTCAGGTGTGTTGATTGAAAATGTTGTTAGGTGTATCCTAACACATACTTATGCACTATTTTAAGTAGTGCACTCAAAAACTGAAAACTCTAAAAATAATAAAGTTTTAGCACTTAAGCTAAAGCATTTTAATACCTGGATGATGCACTTTTACAACCGGTAAAAAGAGGTGTGGAATGTTGGACACTACACGCACTCAACGATCACTGCTTTGCTCATGTAGCGAATGGGGCGGAGATTTCGGGCACTGATGTTGGATTACTTTATTTTGGATTGTGAAAGCAAAATTTTCCTACGAGAGTGATGTATAGCGTCTGCCGATGATGAACGCGATTATACTCATGGCAGGTATTATTTGGTCATTTATTTCATTAATTTGGAAATTCTCAAGTGTCATCTGGGAAACGGTTTCAATTTCTGCTTAGTAAAAGAAAACATTAGTATTCCATTTGGGATGACACTACATACATGTGCTATGCTGTTGAGTGTGTAAGTGCATAAGTAGATAGTGTGCCATTTGGGATGCAGCCGTTGATTACTTATTTGACTTGATGAAGACCGTTTAGGCTGAAACATTGTTATCTCAAACTGTTTATTATGGAGCGCAATAGTGGAGCATAGTAATATTCTTTTGTTAACTACTGACTACTCGCATCAATGGTTAAAATCAACTGTTTGGTTACAAAAATAACAATTTCTCCCTCTGTCTGTGTTCAATAAAAGAAGTAAATTACATAATTTTTGGATGAACCATGTTTCTAATATATGAAGATAGACAGTGCTCAGCATATATAAAGTACACTCCTCACAAATCTAGCTTTTAAATTCATATTTTTAAGCTACTCAATATTATAGTTGTACATATACATTAGATTAGTCAGTACTTAAGCCAAATCTGGAGTTTATCTAACAAGATAACTTAGGATAAGAGTCCAAAAACTAGAAGACCCAAATTTATATGTTAAAAAAAAATAATAATAATAAAATAAAAAAAGTAACTTTTTTTTTTAGAAATTTAGTTAAAATTCCGTAGGTTGTATTTTTGCAATATTTGCTTGAATTTAATTGTATTCTCTTTCAAATTCTAAATATGTTTGGTGACTAAAATATGACTTTAATAAATATATCTGTTTAATAAATCTGTTTTGTTTAAATGCACCAAAATACATATTCACTGAGAAATGGATACAAATATTCATTTTCAAAATGAGGTGTATTCAATTATGCTGAGCACTGTATGTAATGATGGCCATGTACATGTAGAACAGAGGTTGAGGAAGCTCTACATCAGTGACTGACTGAACAGCTGGATCACGAATGTCCAGCGGCACACATCTGGAAGCACTGGCTAAGCTCATATCAGCCCTCCGAAGAAACATGCAGCATTAGCATTGAGCCCACTGAGTCACCAAATAGGATTAGCCTGCGTGTCGAGATACTGGACCATAACAATCAAGTTTTATCTGTCCTTGTGCTCGTCCTGGTGCTTCAGCGTCTCTTTCCTCTCTTACTTTGAGTTTTTGATCCTCATTGATTGCATCAGACGCATCATCTGTCGGGCTGCTGTACAGATGAAAAGATCAGCCTCCCCCATGCTAATGTAATGCGTGACGTACACGTTTATAAGACGGATGGTAAGAGGATTTGTTATTACATCATAACCTGCAAACATGGTATAATACCGGAGGAGTGTACAAGACTGGATGTATTGGCCACCAGCTAAGTAGAGGGGTTTTGGATTGAAGATGAACATGCTTATCTTGTGCCTATGGAATCTAAAATGCACTTCAGAGTTGAGAACCAACTACTTCAAATGATGCATACTCACTTTTACTATAGTTATTATATTAATATGTCGATCCGTAAATAACAAAGGTTTGTTTTTTTTACGTTTATCTAGATTTTTGAAATGTTAATTTAATAATAAACTGAAGAAGAATGAATAATATATCAAAATATTTGATGTAATATTCTAAGTACTAACTATGGTAATGATAATATCAACATAATGAACAAAATGTAAAGATTTCTCATTAAACAAATGATTCTTTAAAGAAGTTTTGGACAAGTGGTATGGGAACATCCTAAAACATCCGTATTTAGAGGTTACTTATAAACTATATAGCATTAAATGGATTTTATTTAAACTAATTTGTATTAACCCTTTAACTGACTTCTCTACCAAATGGTTGACCATATCTTGGCTGTTTTAAATAATGATTGTTAAAGTAATTTCAAGAATGAATGGTTTAAATAATGGTCCACACACAAAAAAAAAAAAATAAATGAACTAAAAAAAAACAAAAAAAAAAACAATCCTGTTGCATTACTACACGTGATTTTGGTTTTATTGTTAAAAAAAACAAAACAGAAATGATAATCTGCAATATTTCATGGCATATTTAAAAAAATAAAGATGATTTATTAATTAAAATTGGTCTTACACTTCATATTTTCAGATTTTTCATAGTAAATGTATTGATTCCGGTACTTCTACCATAAACCAACATATCTACCATATGGTAGAGGTTGATAATTTAGAAATTATGGCATGTGTTAAAAATGTAAAAAAAAAAGGCACATGCACTTCGATTACAATTAGAGATCTTTGAAAAGAAATGAAGTAAATGGCTGGCTTTCTCCACAACGACAATATAATAATCTATAATTGAACATTTACATAATTCTAGAGGTTATGCATCATTGCGAGAATATGTTTGGTAACCTTTTATTATATTTTATACTTATTTTATTTATTTATTTTCTTGTTGGGGTTAATTTAATATTTTCATACATGTATGTATATAGATATACATGTGTGGAATGGATGTATTTGTGTATATGTATTATTAAGTTTCGTTTGTTTGTTTGTTTGTTACCAACAAAAAAACGGAAAAGAAGAAATGAAATCCAAATTTTTTTCCCTCTGTGGGACAGTTAAAGGATTAAAATGTTTTTAATTAGATATAATATGCATTTAAATATTTGATTTCTTATTATACTTTTAATTTTTTTTTACATTTTGTCAATCATATTAATAAAAATAGAATTTTTCAAAATAGAATTCAAAACATGACATATATTATACAAACCACTTAACTTATGAACAAATCAATGGCTAAATCACAGTAACTATGTAATAATGCTGCTGCACTCATGGAATGTCTAGGTATGAGAAGCACATCTTTTTCTGAAGGTCTCCTCTTTACACGCAAAGGAGTGCATGTGTGCATTCTTCTGTTCAAATACACCTCACCAAATAATGCTAAAAGTCACAGGCCCATGCAAGCACACAAAACACATTCCATGCCCTCATCCAGATGGCTCTCAAGAAGCCCTGCTGGATCGTGAACAGCCAACAACCATTTGTAAGAAACGGGACGGTACTAACCAGAGTCGAAGCAGAAGTCCCGTGGCTCCTGCTTGATGGCCATCGGGTGGAAGGCAGGCTGGGATGGGCCCATGTTGGGAACACCCTGCTCAGCATAGCGGGGGTCAAGGAGCTCCTGTTTGAAGCCTTGAGGTGGTACAGGAACCAGGGGCTCAGACATTTGGCGATGGTAAGGTGGTCTTCCATCTCTTGGTGAAGTGCAGGAGACCTGTGGCATGAAGCTGGGTCTTCCCTGGGCATCAGAGGGTGGAAATGGAAGGCAAGGCTCTGAAAGTTGCCGCTGAAACCTGTAAGATGATAATAATAATAATAATAATAATAATAATAATAATAATAATACTGTAAAATCAGCTACTTATTTGGACAATCACACAATCCAGTTGCTTTTTATTCAGAGAGCTCATATGCAAAAAGGATGAAAATATATGGATGTTTTATCATGTGAAAAAGAAGAAATAATGGGGCAGCATAGCAATAACATTTCATAATAGCATAACATTTAATAACAGCATAACTGTTCAGCTGGCTGTAAATGATGAAATGTATTTGTGCCATATATTTTCTGGATAATTCCTCTAGACACCAGCGAATCTGTTTTTAATGGAGTCTCATAATAATAATAATAATAATAATAATAATAATAATAATAATAATAAAGTACCTCAAGAGAGTTGTATACCACATGTCAACATTTTCAGATTATATTAATTAATAATAAAAAAACAATATGTACAATTCCTAAACGTACTATAATTATTTAAAATAAATGTCAAACACATATTAATCTTTAAATAGAAATTAAATACAAAATGTATTTATATTTTTTTAAACAGTTTTGTCTTTCATAATAATAGAAGGCAAAAATAAACAAAGTATACTTTGATTTTTACATATATGCAAAATAAGGTTTTATAAGCACTGTTTTTGTTACTGCAATTATAATAATATGTGGATGCATTTTTTCACAAGGCGTCAAATTTGAACTGGGCCGTTGATTAACAGTAGAAAAGAAAACCAACATCAATTGAAGACAGCAAAAACAACAAACAACCACATTAATTGTGGATTATCCACTTGCGCCAGACAACACACCAGCTTATTGGTAGAGAGGAGACAGTGATGAAGCAAACCATGATTTAGGGATGGTTGGGAGACCATGATGGACAGAGGTCAGTGGCAAATTTGGCCAGGAAGCTGGGGTTAAACCCCTACTCTTTTTCAAAGAACATCCTGGGATTTTTAAAGACAACGGAGAGTCAGGACCTCGGTTTAACGTCTCTTCCGAAAGATGGCGCTCACTGACAGTATAGAGTTCCTATCAATATACTGGGGTGTTAAGACCCACCCTGAGCGTAGCCCTGCTTAGCTTCAGTAATAAAACCCACCAAAACTCTATTTTACGAGTTACAAACTCATAACTTTTGAAGAGAAAAAGAACAGACACTGGACAAAAGAAATTAATCTTTGGAGCATTCAAGCCATCAATGGAGCACACTTGAAAGGTAGTGCATTCAACAGTACACACAGTGTTTATATTATATTATATTATATATATTCACATTAAAGTAAAACATGTAGAGACTAACCTAGGTTCGTTACTGAAGTGAGTTTCACGGTTCAGGGGTGGACAGGGCACTACAAAGGGTGGGCTCTGGCTGTGGTGAGGGACACACGTCTGGTTGGGTGTGCTCTTGGTCATTGAAGGCTGTCCATGAAGGAGACGCTGCCCTAGTGTTGTGTTGGACACAGGTGGTGGAGTCTGTTCGTGCAGGGGATGTGTCGCCAGGGCACTGCTGGGGACACATGGGGAGACGGGCGTCGAGGGAGGAGTCAATGGCTTGAACCCAGTGCTGGGCTTCCTTTCATAGGCACTGCATTGAAAGAAAATGAGAATATTTTGTCATCTTGCTGTACACTCAGATCTTGATTAACTTCTAAGTTGGATGAATATACATTAAGAAGTACCTGTAGCTGTAAAGGCACTTCTCTCCATACGGCATGGGACTTCTATCCTGGCTACAGGGGGAGAGCTCTTTGGAGGGACTCAGTTCCCGCTTGATCTTGGCCAGTGGTGGGCCATGAAACATCACTGTGAAAGAAAAACAATGCAAAAGATGTTTCTAAGGAAGCGGAGCATCCAATCGAACACATCAACAGAAGTGCAGTGAAATGCTTCAGAAGGAGATTTTTCTCCACCATTAAACTGCCATATTTCACGGGTAATGACAATCGACTGCGTAGCATAAAAGCCTTTAATTCTGCCCATCAGTATCATGGAGCAGAACAACACATGCAATCAAAGCGCTCCCCTCAGATTTCCATCATAGCAGAGTCAATACTCATGAATCAGTGTGGTCGTAATTCAATGATTGGGAATGATTTTCCTCCCCACACTGTAACCATTAGCCCCTGGATCTCTGCATCAAGCTCTCATATCCGGCGCCACATAATGGCCAACGCAACCAAATCCACACAAGTCGAGCTAGATAAATCACCCAGACCCTATTGGGCTTTAAAAGACTTGGTAGGCAGGTCAACGATCAAACACCACAGTTACAGGGTTACTTCACCCAAAAAAGACCATATGTGCTGTGCTCTATTTATATAAGAATATAATGATGATAAAAAGGAAAACTGTCATTTAAGCTGCTTCACATGAATTTATCAATTAAATTAAACATATTTGCAGCTTTGTGGTTCTTGCTGGAGACAATGGAAGTCTGTAAATCCAGTAATAAGAAAATATAGAAGGACATGTGGTGCAATGTGCCATCCAGATGACCAGTCAACGCTGAAAAGACTATTTAAAAAAATGCTTGCACATGAGGAAACTCATGGCTCATTTTATAAACAGTATGTCACAAAGCTTTATAACATTCTTGTGCTTTTCAGTAATGCCATGCTGACATACCAAACTGGACCAAAAATGCATGCCCTGGTACACACCCTGTCTCTCGGCCTCAACATCAGACGAAAACAAAAACAAACTCCAGAGACAAAATGGGGGAAAATAACATAAAATGCTCCGCCGAGCGTTCCTCAAGTATTTCCCTTGGCTTTGATTTCTGAGGCCAGGCTCGAACAAATTGGGTGCATTCGAACTGAGAAACCATCAATGAAATGAGTTTCAGTAGCTGTGGATTCAGTGGGTTTAGGTAGGCCATGGGGGAAGCCTTTTCCTCTCACCCTTCCCGCTGGAATCCGGTCAATTCCAAAGGCTAAACGGAGTGCACGAATGTGTGAAATCTGATTATGAGCTTGGATCATGTGATGCTGATACCAATCGGCTGATTTCAGTAAAAAAAAAAGGGGAAGTTGTGGGGGTTCTCGCTGAGAGGATTCAGGCAAGAATAAAGAGTGAAAAGACCATATCCTAATAAAGTCCTAATAAATAAAAGCACTATTGGGTCATGTGTGGGGTGTTATGCTTAAAAAGAGGTTATTACATACTTAAATGTCTAATAGGCTTTATTTGATCAAGGCAATTAAGCTAACTGTTGGCATCTTTAGCCAATCAAGTCAATAAAAAAAAAATCCTGGCCACTTGACACCACCCTTAGTCTAAGATCTCTTTTGTTTCCCACGAAACTTTGGCTTTAAATTTGAGCAAGAGATGAATAATAAATAGCTCGGCCTCTGCCGTTTTCCCTTGCCTTCTCTGGACTGCATCCAAAGTACACTGCCAAGGAGAATAAATAATACATTTTGAGGTACTCACAGCTCTCCGACTGGAAATCTGGGACAAACTGTTCGTCATCGGGCACCTGAGCTGTGGAGAGAGATTGGAGAGCATGAAAGGGTTGCAAACAATGCTCCCTGCAGATAAACAATCTGCAGATCAATGTCAATTTGTCAGAGAACATTTATTTCGGTATTTTTCCTTCATCTGAAAAAAAAAAATCAGCCATCTTAGTGCCAACTTTTTGGACTCTGCCGCAAGGCTGGTGCAACAGACTAAATGAAATGGCTCCAGTCATGAAAAATAAACAGCAGCTGGGATAAAGTGCATCACTTAGGAATTATATGTTTCGCATGCACACATGAGCCTGGAATATTATTGCCAGCTGCATGACAAAGCAAAAATTACATGCATGGAATGAAAGTACGCCACAAACCTTCTGCAATCCAGATCTCCTGCAGCTGGCTGAGGTCCTGGAAAAGTTCTGCAGATGACAGGCAAAGACAAGACTGTTTGAGTGCGAGAAAAAGCCACGGCGATCCAAGAATTTGATAAATGAAAGGCAACCTTCAACAATCACAGCATCAATCAAACTAATTTGAGCACACTCTCTCACTGTTAATGCATCGCAATAATCAGATCCATCTGCTGAACATGCATTAGTCACATTCATTAGGTTGAATTTACCCTCTGTGTCCTGAGCAAGTTCAGTCTCCACTAACTTTCTCTTTCTGTCATTAACTGGTCTGCTATATGGTTCCTCCACTTGCAATGACTTCTGCTGTGGAAAAACACTTTGGTCAGTGTCACCCAATTTTAAAGCTGAAAAATAAACCTCCTTTAGAAATGCTAGGTTCATGCAACTACAGAAAGGCAGAAATGTACTTACATTAGGTGGGACCATAAATGGTACTTGCTGGTCATAAAATCCGTCCATGTCACCTGGGTCTTCAAAGAGTCTCCCAGAATAGGATCTTCGCTTAAAAGCGATTGCTGTAATGCCCTCTTTGAGTTTCTGTTCTCTTTAAAGAGAAAAGGGAGATGAATCAGGCAAATGATCTACTGGACAGGCAAGTGCGTCCCACATCAAAAAACCAAGCCCTGCATACAGTCTGACAAAACCCTCCGATCCATCTGATCCTGTCTATTCATCTTCCCTCTCTGTTACCCATCACAACATCCCGCCTGACAGACCGTATGTGTAAAAACACACACACAGAGACAGAGACAGAGAGAGAGAGAGAGAGAGAGAGAGAGAGAGAGACGCGTAATGTTATTCACAGCAGAGATGAATGTAAAACTTACATAAGCAATAAGCAAAGCCAGCCATCTGTGCCAGTGATTAGACTAAAAATATGAGCATATTAAGATAGACGGGCGACTATGGAAGCTATACATTTCGTGTTATACAGCATCAATATTACACTAATACAACTAACAAAGAATAAAAATTTTGACTGTTGGCCAAAGATTAAGCTCTGAGCAAGACTGGGTAATTTACGGGATCAACTGCAAACTTAGCGACTGTGAAGACCCAACTTTATGCCAACTTCACTAGAACACCAATTATTTAGGAATATATATATATATATATATATATATATATATATATATATATATATATATATATATATATATATATATATATATATACTAAAAGCACACATATATATACACACATACACACACACACACACAAAGTATTTCATGCAGCCTTATTTGAAAGTCTATATTATGCCAACCATACGCCAAACCATAACGTACACAACGCTTAATGTCGATATGTAATACCTATAAACAAATGGCACCACAGTTGAGAATGGAAACTGAAAATGTAAACAAATGTAATACTTATTTTATAAAAGTAGGCTTTAAAACAAAACAAAAAACCCAATTCTGCTATCATTAAATAAACACGGAAAACTTCATTAGATTATCGCTCATTTATCAGCAGAGTTTACACACAGACACACACGCACAGCGGTTGAGGTAAAGTTGGTTTTATCAAAGTCCCTATAAGGCTTTAAGTAGCTATTCTATAGTCTTTAGTTTTATATTCATTCATTCGCACGTTCTCCTTAATAGTATAATTTTACTAGTTCTTACTTTTTTTTGTTCACCAGTTTTTTTTTTAAACAAATGGGGGAAAAAGCATGAAAAATGTTGGGCTGTAAGGCCAACAACGCAAACAGCTTTTTAAAATCCATCCTCTTGTTTTTTACTTTCGGAACAGAGACTTTTCTTCATCGACCATCACGGGAAAATAAATCTCCCCATAAAGTAAATACTTAATGTAGATATAAAATTGAGCAGGAGTGAGGACCTCCTCCCTCTCTGAGCCCCCTGACGGCCTCTTGTTTTTCTCAATGAAGTGAAACTCGATCCGTGAGGGGAAAAAGCGATACCTCCATTCACAAAACCATACAGTGTTCGGGCTGCACCGACCTCACCTATAAATGTCAGGTTAGTGAGCGAATGCAACGGCAGCAAACACGACAGAATAAACTTAACGGAATAAAATGGTTGCCAAAGAGTAAAGCCCTCTCACTGTCTCGGAGAAAATGGCGTTCGCTTTTCCCCCAAGGCGAGACAGCACTATTTGCAGTTGCAAGCCCACGATAAACTTGCGCGTGTGCGAGAAAAACAACCGCTTTCACGCAGAGATTTCAGCAAACGCCGTGTAAATATGTGAGGAATTCACTTCACGTACCTTAAAGATGACGTGACTCTCGCAATGGACTAAAAATCCCGGTTTCAGATCGTAATTCCAAAAGGATGCAGCCCGCTTGCAGCGTTCAATAGATGCGCCCTCTCCGACACTCAAAACTTGAATGAGGTTTTGTAAATGGACTGCTCGGTTTTCCCTTGGGCTCGAGAAGCTTTTGTCTCTGGACGTCCATTGGCTCCCAGCGCACGTCTTTTATATTTCTAAACCAATGGGATGCGAGAATGACTTGGAATATAAATGGAGGGCTCAGCGACCAATCGAAGCCCAGCCTGTCCTATTTTTATGAATGGCTGAGTTTCATTCACTTTCGAGATTTTTTCCCCTCACGTTTCAAAGGGCACTTAAAGGGCCAGAGACAGGGAAGTGCAATCGTAAACTAAACTCACGTAAGTTGGAAGACAATTCAGTAAAATGCATGTTAAGCGCATTATGTTTAAACTTGACTGAAACAAAGTTGAACTATGTGCAAACAAAATGATGTAAACTAATACAACAATTTCCAAAAGTAGCATATTAAACAGAATAATGTATGTTGATAATAAGAGTTAAATATACAAGTAATACTTAATAATAATAATAATAATAATAATGAAAGCAAAATATGGTATATATTATAGAATATAATAATAATAATAATAATAACAATAATAATAAAATAATAATAATAATAAATAAAAATAATAATGAAAGCAAAATATGGTATGTTATAGAATATAATAATAATAATAATAATAATAATAATAATAATAATAATAATAATAATAATAATAAAAAAATAATAATAAAGAAATAATAATGCAAAATAATTGGTATATTTTACGCAGTGGCGTAGTAGGTAGTGCTGTTGCCTCACAGCAAGAAGGTCACTGGTTCGAGCCTCGGCTGGGTCAGTTGGTGTTTCTGTGTGGAGTTTGCATGTTCTCCCTGGATTCGCGTGGGTTTCCTCTGGGTGCTCCGGTTTCCCCCAAAAGCCATGCGGTACAGGTGAATTGGGTAGGCTAAATTGTCTGTAGTGTATGTATGTGAATGAGTGTGTGTGGATGTTTCCCAGAAATGGGTTGCAGCTGGAAGGGCGTCCACTGCATAAAAAATGTGCTCAATCAGTTTATCGGTTCATTGCGCTGTGGTGACCCCGGATTCATAAAGGGGCTAAGCTGAAAATGAATAATGCTTTAATTTTAACATTCACATTTAAAAGCCAAATAAAAAACTATACTTTTTATTAATACATTACTATTGCTACTACAACCACAATTGCTGCAGTATATATTGAAGTTGTGGTATTGTTGTTATTAATAACTATTCTTTATTATTATTATTATTATTATTATTATTATTATTATTATTATTACTTTTTATGCTATTTAAAAAATACAGAAACCCTTTCAAGTCATTTTAACCTCAAAATTTCTTCTTACACACTATGGAGTACAGTATATTACTGTGATCTTCATTATCTGCAAAAGTAGTATCACAATGAACTGTGCAATCTTGTGATGCACAAGGGATTTACTATGTATTATTGTGGTCAAGGCCAGATGTCCTAGAAACTATATTTAACAAAGCGGTTTCTGTGAAAAAGAGAGGGAGAGAAATCCTGCGTCAAGTGTGAGGAGGGATAATCTTCAAAATCCTTCTGGCTTTCGAGCAGAGCCCACTTGCACAGGAGGACAATGATAGCATGAAAGAGATGTGCAGTATGCAGTAACTGGTGTCATTGTTTCTCCTGCTTGACGCTACCGAAGCTGGGCTTTTCAGCTCCGCCAAGATGTCAGGGTCTCCTTTTTATAGCACCTTCCACTAATGTAGTGGGAGGTGATTTGGGGGCGGCCAAGAGCATATTGTATTTCTATTCTGATTCCTATATCTAGAGTGGTGGTGGTGACACAGGCTTCAGTGGCCGAGAAGAACACCTCAGTGTTTGATATGCTGTTTTTTAAGGGACAGATATTGGAGTGATCACTCACTGTGATACGCTCATCAGCAGGGCTTATTTGTGCCCATGACTGGGTCAGTGTGACAGTCCTGGCAGCCTGCCTCTCGCTGCAATGTGGGCTAATCCATGGAAGGAGATGTTCTGCACGACAATAGAGATAAATGAGGAGTGACGAACACAGCAGCAAATCTGATCCCGACACCTGTATCAGCTAGAGCACAATGAAAAACATTGAAACTTTTAAACCTAGACTGACATGTGTTGAATAAATGAACATGCTCTGAAAACTCTGCTCAACATAGACAGTTAATAAAGTAGAATGAAGGATAACGCAGCTTCAGGCCACTGGAGCTCTCCCAAAGTGAGACATGATGGGACTTGATGACTATTAATAGTTCATGGAGAGATAATTCCTGCCTCATTATCTCTGCACACCCAAGACGCGTAGGCTTCGCCCCAGCTCACAGCTTCTTGTTGTGTCATCTGCATTTTTCTTCTACCAGGGCTGTATTTACAAGCACAGAGGCCACAAGGCTGCTTGATGAAAACAAACCATCATGCAGCCTCACAGGGTACAGTGTAAATACAACGATACTGTAAATACAGTATTTGATACTGTAAATACAACGAAAGTGTGCATATGTTTGGTCACGTACAAGACATTCTGTTTACATTTTAAAAGTGCTGAATGTGAAAAGTGTATTCAAATGAATATTGTTGAATGCACATTTTAGTTTATTTGGTAACATTGTAATTTAGGTCACAATCAATTCATGATATTAACTACTGGCTTATTACATGCCTATTAAGTTATTAACTGTTCATTAGTAGTAATAAAGTATGGATAAATGAGATTACTAGAGTCTGTATAGTGAGTATCGTAATGCCTTTTGTTTATTTGTTTGTTTTATTTATTAATTCATTAATATTCATTAATTTTAGACATGGCATATACTGTATGCTGTACAATAAAAGTATGTGAAAAATAACTGAAAAGTTATTTATTTACATGAAAAGTGTTTTTAAACTAAATATTGTTTTTTTATTTAATTTTATTGAATTTATTGATATTTTAGGAGTAAATTGCGATATTTTAAGAATAATTAATTAAATGAACTAAAACCACATTATTTCATTTACCAGAAACAAAAATATAACATTACACTGAATTCATAATTTTTTGTGTGTGTGTGCCACCTCAAGATTTGGTGCGGCCTCTTCTGGCCACCCCTAAAAACATTTTCTGGGGCCGCCACTTGCCTTTCTGTGTGGAGTCTGCATGTTCTCTCCATGTTCGCATGGGTTTCCTCTGGGTACTCAGGTTTCCCCCACAGTCCAAATACATATATCTGAACTGGCCGTAGTGTGTGAATGGGAGAGTGTGTGGGTGTTTCCCAGCACTGAGGGTTGAGAATGGAAGGGCATCTGCTGTGTAAAACAAACGCCAGAGTGGCGACCCATGATAAACATGAAATAAGCTGAAGGAAATTGAGTGATTAAGTGCCAAAAAAACACAGCATTCAATGAAATTAACAACATGACAACATACATTTTTTCATAAAATAGAAAAGATGAAAACATGATCAATGATATTCATTGAACCAAAGCACCTATTAGCACCTAAATGGGTATAAGGGTATAACTTGGCTATGACTTTTGTGGGTGGTGTTGCCATAATATCAAGCTGTTGTACAAATAAAAGTCTTAAGTCCTCAAAAGCACAGTACAGCATCAGTACAGACTGTTTCCTCAGCATGTGGGTCTGAAATACTGTGGCATACACTCTCAAAAAAAGGTACACAGTGGTACAAATAATGTTCCTTAAGAAACAGTTTTTTACTTTTGTAAAAGTTGTACATTATATGGAACAGAAAAGAATCCTTATGATACTATTCTGTACCTTTTATCATACAATTGAAATGAAGGCACACAATTGTTCTCATAAAAAAGGTACATAAGTGTTGGACAACTCCTTCGTTATTACAATGTCTGTGAAAATAAATATTACTTGAAAGGCAATGTGATTTTATGAATAAATTCCATATTAAAACATGAATCATCATTTAAAAGCACATGTTTAAAGAAACTCATAAACATTAATTATTAAGTTCTATAAAACAAAACAATTGGTAAAACAAAACTATAGGTATTGTAAACTAAACATTTAAGACAGTTTAAATAAACATTCGGTAAGTTTTTTCTAAATACATTTTCATTACTGATATCCGCACCTTTTGGTGTGTGCTTTCCACTACGCAAGTGAGCTGGCAAAAGTTCTGCATATGCAGTGTTCATGCAGACATTTTACTATTGTAAAACTAATCAAACATTGTGCATATCTCATTACAATACTTTTGCATAACTCTATTTCTATTTTGACATTAAGTAAATTAAATGAACTTTGAAGTGATTACAAAGATATTGTGTGAAAATTGGAGAAAAAAAGTTTAATATTGTACATGGGAGAATGTGTTTCTGTAACTTTTTTTTCGTGAAAAGTGTGAAATGTTTAGCAAAAATAGATCTTTTGATTCATGTTAAAGTTTTTTTATTCTATTATTTTCAATTTTATATTTTTGTTATTTATTTTTGTATGCATTTACACAAAAATAAACTTTTTAAAAAACATTGTTTACAAATGTATTGTATGTTTTATATTGACTGAAAATAAATTCACAAATTTTGGATAAAGTAAAATGCCTTTAAATAGTTCTTGAAGGAACACATTTGACACTGTTGATGTACTAAGTGTCCTGTCACTGTAGTGGCTCCTTCATGGATCAGATTTGGACCTTTGATGAACAAATCATGTCCTTAAAGGTTCAAACTACAATGGTACAAGTTCGTTTCTTTGTCTTAAGGTACAATGAATCTAATCTAATCTAAATCTAATCTAAAATTCTGTTCCATAAAAAGATACTGCCCCAGTGACAAGGGTTTGTACCTTCTTTGGTACAAAATTGTACCATTTTCTGAGAGTGTACGTTGACATGAGGACTAAACTGTGTAAAACTTAAATACAGCACTAAAAGCTCACAGTATTTCCCGTGAGTACATCATATTATCAGTGCAAGGACACTGAAATCTGTGATTTATTGTGTGAACTGAAATTCAATCAAGTTAAGTAGAGGATTGTGTCGGGCGCCTTTGCGGATGTGAAAAGGCAACCCAGTCGAGTCACCCAATGAACAACACCAGACACAGAGCTTCAGTCTCTCAGTTTATTCAATAAAACTCTTTTGTCCATTAACATGGCAGCCAACAGCTTACAAGAAACAGAGTAACAGAGTCTAAGTGGGTCTTTCAAGGGCAAAAAAAAATCACCCTTTAACCCCATCTCAGTCAGCAGGACTCCTGTCCTTGAACCTTATTGCCTACCACACATATGGACTGCTACAAACCACACTAACCCTAAGGCAGGAATAAGACAGTGAGTTAACGCACATGTAGACCATCACATTCAGGGTTGATATGGGCTCTACTGCATCAGTGCCACTCAATACTGTTCATCTGTCCCAGCTAAGAATAGAGCTACACTGAGATAAGCCATACGGTCTCTAAGAGACACGTAAGATGAGCAGAGAGAGATAGCATCTGTTTGTGTCTCAAAGTTAGAGGGCACCGTGATGCCAACACCTTAAGTTAACATCAAATTTGAGTCCTGGGTTCTGGTTTACTTTTACTAAAACCTTTCTTTATTTGGTCTCAAGAGACCAGGGTTGAGCAAAATTCAGAACTGAAGACTTGACTCCTTTAAGCTTGAATCTTCTTCATGGATTTAAATTGTAATGGATATAAGAGAAATTTGCAGTATTTGAAATATAATGTAATTTTAAAGAAATTAAACAAGTGGAAAATTACTTTATCCTTGACCTTTCAATGAATGAGTTGAAATAGTAGAGAATAGAATAAAATGGGATAGAATCCATCCATACATCTGCTTTTATTCAATTTATGAGCTGGAATAGAACAGAACAGAATTCATCTATCCATTCATTCTCTTTCAAGTCTTGACTTATTAGAACAGAATATAATTCGTTCACCTACTCTCTTTTAAGTTATGAGTAATAGAATCAGGGCTTGATATTAACACCCGCCAAGCTGCCAAATGCGGGTTGATTTTACCTGTGGCAGGTTAGACAGGCACCCCCACTAGCCACTTTGGCTGGTAGAAAAAAAATTGCCAGTGCTGCTTTGTCACTAAAGATTAGAATTTTAGTTTAAGACCGTTTGTCAACATGGGTACAAATGTGATCTTAGTACCGAGAAGCAGCCCAACTGATAAGTGTTTGTGCAAGCAAAAAATACCGAATGAGAAGATGATCAGGCGCACGGTGAGACACAGGCAATCATCGCTCACTGAGGACAGTGTCGTATATTTTGCTTGTTTTGACACATTATTTAAAATTTGTGGCAAGGAAATAATTAGTTTGGTGTGGCCAGAGAAAAAATTGGTTAATCCTTAGTGTTGAGCCCTGAAAGTCATGTGAAATAAAACTAATTGCAATGTGACACTATGAAACCACAACCCATTTGCACATGCTCATTGAGCAAGGTTACAGCACACAAAAAAAGCTAAATTAACGAGGAGGCACGTGGACATAACACAAAATTTAAATCAAGTAATTTTAGCATGCCAAAATCTAATTTCTGCATATAAAATATATTTTCCTAATGATAAAATTGTAGCTTGTAAAAACGGTGAGTGGCTAGTAATGTTTGAAAACTACTACCCACAATGGCTGGTTGTCAAAAAAGTTAATATCAAGCCCTGTATAGAATAGAAGAGAGCAGTGGTTCTCAAACTGTGGTACGTGTACCACTAGTGGTGCGCGGAGGAATCGCTGAATAATTAAAATAAAAAAATGATCACACTTTTAACCCTTTGACGCGTACGATAACACCAATGTGATCAGTAAATTGATTTTAATAGGCTAAACCTTTTATTTTATTTTTCTAATGTTTGTTATGTCTTCGATCATTTGAAACTATGTTCCTCCCCATATTTGTAATGGTTGTTGGGGCATATCCTGTATTTTTATATCCCAATGTTGACAGGAATAGTTTAATCACTTGCTTTTCTGACACACAAAGCCTACTCTACAGATCTAATTTCTAATTTAAATATGTAAATTCAATTCATATATTTAAAATACAAGTTAATGTTTAGATTTCAAAGAAACACAAATAAGTCATATATACATGCAAGATATATTTAAAAATTTATCAAAAAGAGTTTATATTTGAATATGATGACATACAGCTTATATTTATGAGGTCTAACGAACATTTCCAGGTTTTGATGAATAGGCTACTTTATAATAATTCTTTACATTTAAGTACAGCAGTTTTCTTTTGACTTTTTAATAACAGTACCATTTTAATCAACTTTTATAAGCACATTTTAATTTAAACATTGATGTTTTATTTATTTTTACCACAGTACAGTGTTAATGTTCAAACTATTTATAATGTTTAAAGTGGCTGACAATAATAAATATTTATAATAATAAGAATTAATCTGCCACGTTTTTGAACTGTGTAGAGCTGCAGCTGCTTAATTAGGCCTACTGCACTACTGTATTTCAATACTGGTCATTATGGTGTTACTTGCAGAGAGACATTTTTTCAGAGGTGGTACTTGTTGAAAAAAGTTTGAGAACCACTGGAATAGAGAATAGAAGAGAATAGAATTAGTCCATCCTGCTTTCATTCAATTTATGAGCTGGTACAGAACAGAACAGAATTCATCCATCCAATCATTAGCTCCCTTTAACATCATGAGTTAATAGAACAGAACAGAATTCATCCCTCCATCCATCCATTCTCTTTTAAGTATTGACTTATTAGAACAGAATTCACCCACCTACTCCCTCTTAGGTTATGAGTAATAGATTAGAATTTAATCAGTCCATCAATTTAGAATAGAGACACGGTGGCTCAGTGGTTAGCACTGTTACCTCACAGCAAGAAGATCACTGGTTCAAGCCCAGGCTGGCGTTTCTGTGTGGAGTTTGCATGTTCTCCCTGTGTTCGTGTGGGTTTCCACCGCGTGATCCGGTTTACCCCACAGTTCAAAGAAATGCTCTATAGGTCAATTGGGATAAGCTAGATTTTCAGTAGTGTATGTGTGTGAATGTGACAGTGTATGGGTGTTTCCCAGTACTCGGTTGCAGCTGGAAGGGCATCCGCTGTGTAAAACATATGCTGGATACTTTGGCGGTTCATTGCGCAGTGTTTTGACCCCTGATGAATAAACGGACTAAGTCGAAAGAAAATGAATGAATAAACTTTAGAATAGAATAGAATAGAATAGAATAGAATAGAATAGAAGGTATCCATCCATCCACTCCTGTTCAATCCATGAATGGGCACTGAACAGAATTTTTACCCATTTAACTTAAATTCGAACAGAAATATGATAGTTATGCCCTATGTGAAATAGAAATTGAATGACTGGAAAAGGGATGTACCGAATAATACCAGCTCAACCCAAATACTAAGTGCAATTCAGAATCCAGTTTGCTATCTCAAATTAATTTCTGCAAATAAAAAAAATGAAAGGGCATTGTCAGTTCAATTCTGAATAGAGCACAACCCTGCAAGAGGCAGCACGGTTTTGACAGATAAAATCCGATCATTATAGTGAGAAAAGAGACATTGATGGGCAGATTGAGCAATCACAGTTTTCGAACAGCTAAAAATAATAGATAAAAGTCAGCCAGTCCAAAAACGAAGACATATGTGGTGTCAGAGACATTATCGAGCTCATTTGTGAGGTGCAGGTCTTTGCTCTGCCATATCTTTTCTCTCTAAAAGCTGAGAGCAAGTAGGCCAGTGTGATGACACAACAAAAATGAGTTATTGCAACACAGCAAAACAGATGTTAACCTCTCATTTTGTTCGGTGGATTATTTTCAGTGTCTTGTATTGCAAAAGTCTTTGCTCCAGGCAAAACGCTATTTTGTATTGGTAAGTTAAGGCTATCAGTTATTCACAGAAATGACACAGAAGGTGACAACGGAACCATTTAGAAATGACATTTCCTCGTAGGTGAAATTCCTCGGTTGCCCAATGATCAGCATCAAAACCTCCGTCTACAAAATACAGAACAAAGAACATCCACAGAGGTATTTGCACAATGAACATGCTACTAAATGGTCAAGGAAAAGTACAGTGGATAGATATAGATACGAGGGGCTTGGAAAGAGTCCAAAAAATATAATCATGTGAAACTAATAAGGTTGCAACAATCAGCGTGGTCTCTCTCTCTTCAAGCAGACGTCTTTGTCTTCTTTGTTTCAACAGGCATGCGGTGGTTAAACTTTAGAGAAAATATAAACAATATCTATATATACATGACTGTTTAAAATCATTCTAAACTGTAAAATGAAAAGTAGATTTGTAAACATGCACTCGTAACCAAACCGCCAGACTGTCACGCAGGATAAACCATCTGTCCAACGACCACAGAAACAATGGGGCTCTATTAGCCAAATCCACCAGTAACTTCTATGATAACCGGAGCGACTGGAGGTGAACGTTTGTTCTGTGGTCATGTGGAGAGATTAGCATTTTTTTTCTTCAGGACACTGGCGTAGCTTCTGCGGTTCTTTAAAGGGAACATTAACCTGCCGACCCCGTTAAGAGCTCGGTTTCTAAAGCCCAAACCTGAACTTTAAAACATTCCGCATTGGTGAAAATTATATACAGTTCCAACACAGACCTTTGCACACTGAGAAAGCATCTGATGATCACTGCATGTTGATCTATATCAGGCACATCTGCCTGATGGCTACAGTCAATCATGTGATCCATTAGGTATCACTTCTAATCTCTGATACTATATTAAGTTACACCTTTAAACACATTCATATATATATATGCACACAAGGCTCTTGGATTATACAAATACTGATACATGGTGGGCATCTTTAAGTTAAATATTCTTCACGAGTCTTCTCAGAAGGGCTAGAAAAACGAAGGGCCTCCCATTCTACGCATTCATCTGTGCCGCATTCACACCAGTTTGACCGTCGACCTGAAATTGCGAGCTGATGTTTTCATGCTGCAATTAGGAATAGTGTTTCACTCCCTGAAATAGGACGTTAAATTTAGGCTCTGTCCATGCAGCAGTAAATCAAACCCCACTGCAGTAGCTTGTTGTGACAGTTGAGGACCAGAGGATTCAGTGTTAATGCCAGTGCTGGATCAAGTTCAGCCTGTCTCTGAATGGAGATGCTGTAAAGCTACAGAGGAAAGACTTTCCGTTTTCTCAGAAATATGTGGCACGATTATTCAAGTGCAGTTTGTTAACATTAGTCAATGCATTTGCTATCATAAATTAAGGACATTTTACAGCATTTATTAATCCTGGTCAATCATATTAAAGTCTACATATATTTACAGATTTTGGAATGTATAATTGGACATTATTAATATAAATGATAAAATATTATGAATACACATAAATAAACAGTAAACAATGGTATTGAAACAATGGTGTTGGCTTGAATTATTCAGTTAAGTTTATAAACGAACGGTAACATATATTAATAAACAGTGTATATATTTATTTATATTTTTCAAATTAATCATCTTGATACATTTTCTAATGTTAACAAATCAACAATTGTCTTAGACCTTTATCATCATCTCTAAATTTGTCAATAATTTAATACTTCAAAAAAGCAACAGATAAAATATAAAAACTTTCTTTAAACAGCCTTGGTTTGCTGATCTTAGCTTGATGAAAGCCTGTACACAACGAGATGCATGTTTAGTGAGGCAACTTAGCGTGATAATCATTAGAAAAACTGGCCATTCTGGCTCCCATTCTGTTACAGCTGCGTTTACACACAACTTTTACACACAACGAGCATCGTAACCACCGGGTTGATCTTTTGTCCAGTTATCATAATTTTCCAAATGCTTAGAATGGTGTCAGGAACACATTTCATCAAAGACATGGGCACATTTTGGTAACACTTTATTTTGATGGTCCATTTGAGTATCAGTAGACTGTCTGTTTAATATCTGTTGATACAGACATTCAATAGACATTCAATTGACTATAAGAAACTTTGCAAGTACATGTCAACATACACTAACCCTACCCCTAACCCCAACCCTAACCCCAACCTAACAGTCTACTTATAATCTAATAAGAATTAGTTGCAATGTAACTTAAATTCAACAAACGGACCATCAAAATAAAGTGTGACCGCACATTTTGATAGAGTGCACCTTAAAGGGTTTATTTCCACCTTTATGTAAGGAAACATAACTAGTGGTGAGAACAGTTGCTGTGTTGTCTCTTTACGCCAGATTTTAGCAAAAAATCTGCAATGTAAAGAAAACAGCTGTGCAAACTAGCATGTGCAGTCTGAATCTGCATGTATGGATATATCTTTCTACACTGAGAAAAGTGTTGCATGCAAAACTGTTGCAAAAACGTATTTGTGTTGAATTTAAACAAACAAATTAAATTCAATAATGTTCAACTTAATTTGTTTGTTTAAATTCAGCCCAAATAAATCGTTTACAACCACTTAACGTAAAAAAATTGAGTAAATCCAAGGAATCATCTTTAAACAATTTTTTCAGTGTATATAAGCAAATATAAATTCATTCATTCATTCATTTTCTTTTCGGCTTAGTCCCTTTATTCATCAGGGGTCGCCACAGCGAAATGAACCGCTAATTTATCCAGCATATGTTTTACGCAGCGGATGCCCTTCCAACTGCAACCCATCACTGGGACACATCCATACACACTCATTCACACACATACACTACAGACAATTTAGCTTACCCAATTCATCTATAGCACATGTCTTTGGACTTGTGGGGGAAACTGGAGCACCTGGAGGAAACCCACGCAAACTCCACACAGAAATGCCAACTGACCAAGCCGAGGCTTGAATCAGCTACCTTTATAATGTTTATAATGACGCCCCCAAATATCAATTTGTCATTCAAAAAAGAAAAAAGAAACTAGCACTGCGAATACGCAAACTTTTTACCATCCTGAATATTAGTCATTCTGATCGCTTTTTTTATTCTATGTAGCTCATGTTGTTATACATTTATTCGCTTATTGAAATGCTCAAGTAAAATGAAGTAACATTTGAACAGCCTTCCTGACACCATGTTTAGTTTTTATCACTTTTTCTTGAATTCTCTTGCATTGACTCATTCACTAAATTGAACAGCCATTCAGAATGATCTCTTTCACTCACAAATTGTTGCTGATATGAGCCTAACCAGCTTGACAAAGGCTCAGAGATGGCCTGTTGTTAAGGAGAAGTTAAAGTTGCATTTTTATATTTATCTGTAAAAAAAAAAGAAAATTGGAACAAATTTTTGAGTTAAATCCTCTTGTTGGTGCAAACAGGCCTTTAACATGATCTTCAGTTGATCCAGCTGGATAACTTACTAGTCTCCCAGATTTATCAGTTGCAAAGGGCTCAAATTCCTCTAAAACCAGCAAACAGACAGGCAAACCAACATAGGCTAGAATAATTATGTTATATATATATATATATATATATATATATATATATATATATATATATATATATATATATATATATATATATATATATAACATAACATATATATATATATATATATATATAACATAACATTATATATATATATATATATATATATATATATATATATATATATATATATATATATATATATATATATATATATATATATAAACATAATTACACTAGCCTATGTTGGTTTGCCTATATATATATATCTGCTACCAAACTTACATGGCACAATATTTTTCTTTTGCCTTCAGAATATCATTAAAATTATTCAATTATTGCACCAACTGGCACATTGCTAATAAACAATGACTACGTTTACATGGACATCAGTAATTGAATTATTTGCCTTTATCTGAATAAGACAATAATATGATTAAGGTGTTTCCATGAGTTGCTTTCATGATCCTGGTTTCCATGTTATAGCACATAATTCGATTAAGGTCATTGCGTCAGCACGCTATCCACATTTCTTCTGGAGTTTCATGTAATTTTGGGTGTTTCACTTGTCATTTGTCAACTTTAACTGCGTTTTGGCACTTTCACTTTCATTCAGGAACAGTTCATGCATGCCCCAATGACACACGAGATATTGAATGCGAGTATGAACTGCTGGAAGAGTGTTGTTTCAATGGAATTTGATACAGCATGCCGTATGGGTAGGTGTAAAGAATAGTGTCAAACATTTGTGTATGTATAGACTATCCTGTTGCCAAATGCGGCGAAAATCCTACACGACGGTAATAGTTTAAGTAGTTTACATGTCTGTACTGCACTTCAATAATGCGACTAAATACGTCATACTCCACATGTCTTAATTTGATTTCTGTTTAGTTCGATTATGACCTTAATCTGATTAAATTAATCAAAAATCGTTGTTTACATGGTAGACTCTTAATCAGAGTATTGTCTTAATTGTATTAAAATCTAATTATTGGTGTCCATGTAAACATCGATACAATGGTTTCAATAACATATCAACTCTTCCGAGGCTTCTTTAAAATGCATTTTTGAAAGACCTTAAGTCCAACTCTCCACACTGAGCACTAACACTGTTGTTTTAGAAGGGAGTTTGGGAATAAATGAATGTCTAATTTATTGTAACCAAACCAGCACTGGTCAGTTTTGTGGCCTGAGGATGAACACCAAAAAATGCCCCAAGCAAACGACAGCAGCTGAAATCTCTTTCAGGCCAGTCTAACCTATCCCTATCCCTATCCCTATCCCTATCCCTATCCCTATCAGCAGACCCCCATAAACATCTTCATAATGGATGAGTTTGCTGTTTCATCTCTTTAGCGGTGGCATGTTGTAGGGCCTAGGAGAGGCACTGGAATGAGTGCTTTGCATGCACTGATGTATAATTCAATAGGCTCCTTCAGGAGGAAAGTTTGTTCCCTGGTCCTGCTAGGCTAAGCCAGGGCCCAGTGACGTCCATATGTGCATCACCAACCCTCAGGTGGGAAACATTATCGTGTCAGGGTGTCTTTTTCTCTCTTTCTCTTTTTGATTTGAACACATTTGTTCTCTATTTTCCCTTGCTCTTCTGATCTCCCCTCTCTGTTTCTCTTGGATTTGGCAGTATCTTCTGATGGGCCATCTCAAGAGTAGAGAGAGGGCACACAGTGTGATCCCAAGGCAGTGGCCTACTGGTCGGGGGCATTTGGTTGGAATTGAGTCATAGCTTACAGGTCACAGGCCTGTGATAAGACGATCTGGATGATAAGACACAGGAAGTGGTCATGACACTCAGAGAGGGTCCGTGTTGGGAGATGGAATCCATTAGAGGTCCATTACAGTGTTGTGTTTGTATTGATTTGTCTCACAAAAAGGATTTGAATGGTCTCTTCTCTTTGAGTCTCACCAACCAAAGATGAAGAAGAGGCTGAGGAAGGTGGAGACGCTTGAGTGTGATTGTATGATTGTAGAAGAGTGACTTCTGGAGTCCCACATCTAGTCCCGACTTCTGTTTCGCTTCTTGAAGAAGAAGAACGGCGTTTTCTGTGGCGGCCCCAACAGCATTGGCACCTGGTTCTTATGCGTGATGCGTATCTGCAGATAAGAAGGGAAGATTACTCTCTGAAGAACAGCAAATCTGAACAGTTGGTTAAATCCTTCTGCTTGTTAATTTACTCAGTCTTTTAAACAGTTGTCTTGCTCACATTCGGCAAACGAGCTGACAGAAGTCACACATGTCCAGATTAACGGGCACAAATTTGAGAACGTGAGAGATGACCTTGAAACTGAAATAACATCCTATATTCCCCTCTGCTCAGTTGGGCAAATTAGAGAGGACTAAAAGCACAGCGGCACACTTTTTATAGAGTTTGCACTGATAGAGAAGTATATATAGCAGAGGACATTGTGCTGGAGCTACGTGCAGATGGAAAGCTGCATGTTTATTTCACTCTCTTAATGACATAATCAGTCAATGGCAGTGTGTGACATGACAGTGTTTTAATTAACAGTCTGCTCGCTGGGATGGTTGAATGTACAAAGCTGAAATAATATGGAGAAGCCAGTTTTCTGAGATAGAGAAATGGTTGTACTCTGAATGGATTTGGTTTGATTGCATGTTGGGTGATTATGTATCCTATGATTGGGTTTTATATGTACACTACCCGTCAAAAGTTTGGGGTCAGTTTTATTTTATTTTCATGAGCTTTTTTTTGTTTTTTTTTTAAGAAAATGATTCTGTTCATCAAGGCGACATTTATTAGAATTTGTTCTAAAAATTCTTTTTTATATTTATTATAATTTTAAATTCTTTTTGTATGTAGTTTCAAATGAAATTATTAATCCAGCCATTATTGGATTAATTGACTTTTTTATTAATAATAATAATCATAATAATAATGATAATGATGATAATAATAATAAGAAGAAGAATAAGAATATTAAGAACAATGGTAACAACAACAAAAACAACAACAACAACAATAATAATTAATATTAGAGTGATTTCTGAAGGAGCATGTGAATTCGAAGACTGGAGTAATGAAGCTGAAAATTTCTCTCTAAAGCCACGGGAATAAGCTATTAAATTAACTTATAAACTACTTTTATACAGTTAATTTATAGTGCAATAACATTTCACAATTTTACATTTTTTACTGTATTTTTGATTAAATAAATGCAGCCTTGGTGAGCAGGAGAAGCTTATTTTAAAACATTTAAAAATCCCATTGACCGATATGGTACATGACTTTACTTTATGGGAACTGTAAGAACTGGCAGGTTCAGCGGTCTCTTCCAGAATCCAGAATATGCTTTTATTAACATTCTTTGGAATGTGGTATAGTATAATCATTGTGGTGCAGATCGCAGAACCAACAAAACCAGCAACAAAAATAAAACAAAAGACAGGATTTTATTTGCCAATAAATTTTGATATGCAATATGTAGCAATTCCAAAGTCATGGATATTATTTCTAGGAATTGCATGAAATGCTGCCATGCAAAAGCAAAAGGATGAAAATAAACAGATAATTTTGAAATATTCAAGACTGCCATTATATTGTGGATAGGTTTATTGAGTTAATTTAGTCATTTTAAAAATTGCTTTATTTCCAGTTTCACATTAATAATTAAATTGGTTGGACAACTACATTTTTTAAAGTCACTTTTGATGATGACGATGATGATGATGATGATGATTCACACATGCTAGCAAGTAAAAAGTTGACCAAAAACTGAATATTGGTCCAAATCAGTTTCTTTCTTTCTTAAAGTTACTTTGAAGACAGGCTGAAACCTGTCACCATTGACTTTTATAGTACGTTTTTCTTACTGTGAATGTCAATGGTTACAGTTTTTCAACTTTCTTTAAAATATCTTAATTAATGTTCTACAGAAAAACAGATGTAAACAAGTGCAGAAAAAAAGCAAACAGGTGTTATTCAAATGAATGGTCAGAAAACTGACAAAGTTAATATTTTTGGCCGAACATGACACAGTGGCTCAGTGGTTAGCACTGTCGCCTCACAGCAAGAAGGTCGCTGGTTCGAGTCCTGGCTGGATCAGTTGCTGTTTCTGTGTGGAGTTTGCATGTTCTCCCCGTGTTTGCGTGGGTTTCCTCCGGGTGCTCCGGTTTCCCCCAAAAGTCCAAAGACATGTGGTATAGGTGAATTGAATAAACTAAATTGGCCGAGTGTATGAGAGTGTATGGGTGTTTCCCAGTACTGGGTTGCAGCTGGAAGGGCATCTGCTGTGTAAAACATATGCTGGATATGTTGGCGGTTCATTCCGCTGTAGTGACCCCTGATAATTAAAGAAACTAAACTAAAGGAAAATGAATGAATGAATTATTATGAATAATTTTTAGACCTTTTGCACTTGTAGGGCAGAACAGTATTGTTTATAAGCCAAATACATTTTATTGTTTATTGTTCACAGTGGCAAACTGTTCTAAACTCATGAAAGAAACTCCAAACAACCTTCACTTTGGCTTCATTTTGTTTAGATTCCATAACACCACATCATTCTTAGATTTGACTTGAAGGTATTAAGGCCTTTAGTTCAGTCACATTGTCACACATTTGGTTTAGTCACATTGTCTGCTATGGCCCATGAAAGAGTCTGTGTTTCTGAAATTAAAAGAAAAAAGAAAAAGAAAGCAAAATTAAGTGAGCTGACCGTGCATGGAGGCTGCATCCACGGCTCTCCATCAATCTGCATAGGCAGCAGTCGGGACGTCCTGTGCACAGAAAGACAAGTAAAGAGAAAGAAAGACAGAGCTGTTACGGGTCAGGTCACTGACCAGGCAGACCGCGGGCACGAGGCTCCTATACAACACTTTTCCTGGACGGCTCTAAACACTGCACTCTTTGTTCCCACAGCTTGTTCCCAGCCGGGCCCCTTACTCTCAAAACCAACACACTCACACAGTTCAGCACCTCCGTCCCCATATGCACACAATGTTACAAAAAGTTAGTTTAGTCTTTTCAGCAGGGCCACCACAAGTTAAAGCAACACCGCATGGGAGAATGACAATGATGAATGCCCTATTAATGCCCATTATGGAAAGTATGAGGTCGCAGGCAGACCATCCTGTGTACAGGTGAGGAAACAGCAGCAAGAATTGTGAATAAACTCCTCGCTCTTAAGGTCATTATGAGTGTTTAATGGAGCGAAGCAGGCCGGAGAAACACAAACTTGTGAACTAGCAGCTCAGACGTGATGAGTCTCCAATGGTTCATTAGCATACATCAGCACTGAGCAGTTTGTGTGTGTGTTTAGACATGCTACAAACATCATTATTCATCAGTGTGAGGCATCCAGAAAGTTAAAGCTGTTGGCAAAGCAAGTGACAGTAGGTCAAAGGTCTGATTTATAGGCTGCATTGGCTAAGGGTGGACGTCCTGCAGAGGGGGAGGGTGTAGAGAGACGTTTCAGAGCCATGGACACAAGTGTTTGTCTATGAGCTGGACAAACACTGAACTCTTAGTCAATGTGTATGTGGACGGGCATGAACTGCTGACCTGATGGTGACATTGGAACACTGTGCAAGGCGCCGTCCTGCGCTCTTCAGACCTGTATAGATCTGACCCATCTCGATGGCTCCTTCCAAACCCACCACCTCCAGAAGCTGATCGCTCAGATCTGTTCAGCCAGAAAAGAAGAAGACAGAAAGATTCTTATCATTCATGTGTTTTTACTAGATTTCCTAAATAGAGAAGACATTATATTCTAGCTTATGCTCAGAAGTACACTACCTGACAAAAGTCTTGTCACCTATCCAAGTTTTAATAACAAAAAATAATAACTTGACTTCTAGTTGACCATGTCTTCTAGACACCATTTGGTGTCGCCGTGAGCACCTTGGTACTATGTGTTGACGCACTTACCACTAGGCTATTGGCACCAACAAAAGTCTTGTCACTTAACAGAAATAATGTACAGTATAGAATATAAAGTCATGGTGCAATGGAAAAAAGAATTAATATTGTGTATGACTCCCATGAGCTTGGAGGACCGCATCCATACATCTCTGCAATGACTCAAATAATTAATAAAGTCATCTGGAATGGTAAAGAAAGCGTTCTTGCAGGACTCCCATAGTTTATCACGATTCTTTGGATTCATCTTCAATGCCTCCTCCTCCATCTTACCCCAGACATGCTCAATAATGTTCATGTTTGGTGACTGGGCTGGCCAATCCTTGAGCACCTTGATCTTCTTCGCTTCAGGAAGTTTGATTAGGAGCACTATCCTGCCGAAGAATTTGCCCTCTACTGTGGTTTGTAATGTAATGGGCAGCACAAATGTCTTGATACCTCAGGCTGTTGATGTTGCCATCCACTCTGCAGATCTCTCGTACGCACCCATATTGAATGTAACCCCAAACCATGATTTTTCCTTTACCAAACTTGACTGATTTCTGTGAGAATCTTGGGTCCATGCGGGTTCCAATAGGTCTTTGCAGTTTTTGTGATGATTGGGATTCAGTTCAACAGATGATTCATCTGAAAAATTGATCTTCTGCCACTTTTTACTTTGATCATTTCAACTCAAGTTATTATTTGTTGCTTACAACTAGGATCGACAACAAGACTTTTGTCTGGTTGTGTATTTGAGTTGGTTTTGGAGTACAGTTTTTGACATCATTAAATGTTTGTAAGTAATAGATAATAATAGTTTTAGACGAAGTGTCCCTTTAAGATAACCTTGAAATACTCCAAAGGAGATGCATACTGAGAATTCAAAGTATCTAATGACAATTATGATGTTAAACATGGAGTTTACAGCAAAATATTGATGAATTAAGAATATAGCTGAATCTATATCACATCTGCATCACTACATGAACAAACTCTACACTAGAAAGGTCAAATCATCATAGCTTGTAGTATGAGAAAATATGTCAACAAAGGCTTATTGGAAAACATACCTCAGTCTACATTTATGTGAAACTGCAAATAAGTATTTTAATAGGGTTGACAGCAGTTTCTAGTTAAAACGAATGTTACTGTGCAGTAAGACGGTAACAGAATCCTTCCTTTTCACACTAATGATATATAAAGAGGCTTGTATTGACAGTTTTTCCCACAACACCAAATAAATACAGCAAAACAACTTAACAATGTTCATAATTTATAATCTAATATATTTCTGTCATGGTCAGTTTGCTCAGCTCACTTTGTTCGAGTCCTGTGTAACAAATTTGCGAATAGAGAATTTAAAGCAATGCAAAATCAAGGTAAAACTATGTGGTTGTGGTGCAATTTTGTCTTGTGTTTGCTTAATAAAAAACTGTTGGTTAGGTTTAGAAAAGGGTTTAGGTCAGTTGCTCACTTGGTGACCTATATGACACGTCAAACTTTCTTCTAGACCTGTACAAGAAGGATGTGTTTCTGAAACATAACCAAATTTATCCTAAGTAATGAATTTCAAATTTGCAAAATTTAGACAGCGCCCGCTGTGGATTTGTCATCTGAAATATGCAATGAAATGTCCCTGGCACAACGTACTTTATGTTTTGCAGAAATATAGGCTGAGGCACATATTTCCAATGAGCCTGGCTTGAAAAATGAGCACAGATCGAGAGGGTAAAAGCTGCTGAGGTCAGTGGTTAAGCTTACTAGTAGGCTAAGCTTTAGTAAATGCTTGTAAAACATTGTTATCCCTTTACCTACTCATTAACTTTCTCTCAGACACACTAGCAAACTAGGGTCATGACAGCAAGTGTCCCATTTGCACAAACACACACACACTGAGGAAATGACTAAATGTCTGTTGCAGAATAGGAGAATCAGGCCAACTAAATGAGTGATTTATAAAAGCCTCTTTATTTCATAAAGGCCTCCTTTGGTGACTCATTATTCAAGAGCCAATGCACTCAAATCAGTGCATGATGAAGAGGGTATTACATGTAATACATGTTTCAAGAGTATGAATCTACTGCTAATTAAGGGATCTAATGTAAATTTAGTATCAATTACAGTCTTTTATTTTTAAATTAGCATTTTAATTATTATATTTTCCAGTGTTCATTCTGAGTTTTTAGTTATGTTGTCATAATTTCATTACTTTCCATTTAAATATACATTTACTTAATGTTTAGTTTTTCTTTTTTTTCTATATTTTTAATCTGTTTACAATGTACCACTATGAAATCAGTTGCCAAGGCCTTTACTTTCTGATTTCATATAATCTAACTCAAGTTTTAATATATTATTTAATATTTAAAATATTACTTTACATTATCATTTCTTCATTTAGCAGGCACTTTTATTCAAACATGAGGGATACAACAAAAAATCATCATAAAGATGCAAATATCACTAAAATGCATTAAAGTTTGAGGCACTGTAAAACAAAAAGCCAAAATATGGATGGATTCAAAAAACATGAGACATGTTTTTTCAAGTGTTCCATTTTAAAGTTTTCGTGAAAGAAAGCAACTGTTATATCCAAGATGCTATAAACCTAGGAGACGTGTGCTGATCTTCCTGTGATCTGAATGAGCAATCAAATACAAGCACACACCTGTTGTATTCTGTTATAAAACACCTTTTCAACAATATATTGACTTTGTTATGCATGGTGCATAACAGATCACAAGTAAGGTCATACAATATTTGTATTTTTGATTTAGGCAAAATATGCTCACAATCCAAAAATGTGTAATGTTGTTTAAGTCTCATGCATTGCAAAATTATACAGTTTAGTCCGAAAAAAGGCACAGAGGTCCACCACATTTCACCAAAATCAATTGCATGCTCCCATCCTGAATGTAACCCCAAACCATGATTTTTTCTTTACCAAACTAGACTGATTTCTGTGAGAATCTTGGGTCTATGCAGGTTTCATTAAGTCTTCTGCAGTATTTGTGATGATTGGGATGAACAGATGATTCATCAGAAAAATCTACCTTCTGTCACTTCAAATGATCAACTAGAAGTCAAGTTATTATTTGTTGCTCTTACAACTGGGATTGACGACAAGACTTTTGTCAGGTAGTGTAAATATTAATAATTTATTTATATTAATAATTCATTAATATGACCTATTTAGTCGGATACTTAAACTATTAAGAAAACAAACAAATACATTTTTTATTATTGAAAATTACATACAAGCACTTTATTTAAAATCTAAGCATTTTTCAAACTTTGAAAACACGACTAAAATTCAAGCATTTTCAAGGATTTCCACTACCCATATGAACCCTATCACCCATTTAACAAAAATATATATATTTAATAACTTTTCTTTTTATAGCTGTTGCATTCTTTGACATTCTTGCAAGAACATTTGGTGGCTTTCGTTATACTACTAAAAAAGGAAGAGTTTACTAAAGCTATATATATATATATATATATATATATATATATATATATATATATATATATATATATATATATATAAATCAATGAAATGAGGCCTGCTAGACTACTACCTTGCAGTCCACAAGGCCGTATGACAAATTTTCTGTTTTACACTAGTTGACCCACATTACTAGACAATCAGTAGAAACTCTCGCACAACATCCACACAACCCAGAATTCATCATCAGTTCAAGCCGAACACCCACCACGAGTGACTGGTCAAAGAGATGTTTTCATTATACCCATGCTGGATCCGCCTTTAAAATTCAAAGCTCATCCAGTCTATGATTAACACAAAGGTCTCTGATGTGTGACATGTACTTAAAGGCACATCTGCAAACAGCTTATGTTTACTCATCAGTCCAGAGAGGCAGAGCTGGTGTGTTTAGATGAGGCTATATATGTTGTTTAAAGCACTGTAAACACTGTTAGTTATTTCACAATGTCACCCGACAGAATGCAGGTCCGTTTCTGCAACCCAGCAGGAAACTGATGCCTGGATTATTCCTGTCTCTATGACATCGAGATTTGAGCAGGGATGATGATGCAAGTTCAAGCACCAGAATGTCACTTACAACCAATGCTGACCGGACAAAAGTGGTCAGACTTTGTTATACAATAAAGAGGTCAAACAATTAAAAAGACCAGATGTGTTATCAACTTAACATATTTAGGTAAAACATTAAGATTTTTTTCCCATACTGTGAACTCCTCTGATGACTATATCACATATATTTTTTACATGAATTACAGAAGATACCTAATGAAATGCCATTTAGTCTGGCAATAGTTTACATACCAAAGAATACTGCATATAATACAACCATATTTAGAACAAGAGCCATTTCATAACATATTAAGGATCAAACTATATTATACACACAGGTACACCTGTCCAACTGCGCGCTAACGCAAATTTCTAATCAGCCAATCACATTGCAGCAACTCACTCATTTAGGCATGTAGACATGGTCAAGATGATCTGCTGCAGTTTAAACTGAGCATCAGAATGGGGAAGAAAGGCAATTTTAGTGACTTTGGACGTGGTATGGTTATTGGTGCTAGATGGACTGGTCTAAATATTTCAGAAACTGCTGATCTACTGGGATTTTCATACACAACAATCTCTAGGATTGCAAAGAATGGTTCAAAAAGTGAGTGGCAGTTCTGTGGGTGCAAACTAGTAGTTTCAATAACTCATTCTAATAATTAATTTAATGTTTGCCAAAAGGACAGTACAAAATATTTGACTATATATTTTTTAAGACACTTCTATACAGCTTAACGTGACATTTAAAGGCTTAACAAGGTTAATTAGGTTAACTAGGCAGGTTAGTGTACTTACCAAGTTAATGAATAACGATGGTTTAAAAAGATAGCTTAAAGGGGCTAATAATTTTGACCTTAAAATGGTTTAAAAATATATATATATATATAAATTAAAATATTATCAGACATACTGTGAAAATTTCCTTGCTCTGTTAAACATCATTTTTGAAATATTTAAAAAAAAAAAATCAAAAGGGGGCATATAATTCTGATTTCAACTGTATAATTACTTCTAATATGCCTCCAGTGGAAGTTGGCGGTTCATTCCACTGTGGCGACCCCTGATTAATAAAGGGACTATGTTGAAGGAAAATGACTCCTATTCATATAAGATATTTTTTTTACACCAAAATGAGACATTGACCAATATTTTCTTTATGAACTGACAATAAACAGTTGTGTCTTTACTAACAATGGTTAATATAGAGAAATAAATACTATATTTATATATAAAATAAATGTGCAACTGTAAAAAATGAATTTCAAAATCTTACCAAGTTAACATTATATGTAGCCTACTATCTGTTGTGTTGATGCTCATAAAGTCAGAACCACATGCAGTACAAAATAACACACCGAAATGGGAAAAAGTATTCAGCATTACTGATATTTTAGGTCAAGATAACAAAATCAGCAGCTGTGAATATTGCATTTACACAGGAAGTAAGTCAGTGAGTCATTTTCAAGTTTAAATATTTTACAGAGCACATTTCACGGCACACATAACAAAACCTCCTGTGGACATGCAGACAACTTCTAAACTGCAACGAGACCCTCCAGGAACTCAAAATCTCTAAACAAAAACTTATATCTTTGAGGAACTTTCTTTAAAGAGGTGGTTAATCAGATATTTTTCAATGTTTGACCATCGATAATGCACGTTGAAAGAATTGTTACGTCTGGCGAGTGGGCTTCATGTTGTGTTGAGCTGTATTTTACTATCAGGAAATTTGTATTGGACTCAGTCCATGTATATAAAGAAGACAACACTTAACATTCACTAACAACAGTGACATTTAAAAGTATTATCAAGGTAATTTAGCATTTAAAATGCTAATGAATACTGGTATAAACAACTCCTTGTAATGATTACCTTTACATAAAGGAACTTTTATTATGTAAATTTTAGGACTTGTGATGTCACCAACTCAGGAAGGAGCTTTATGTAGTCCCTTCAAGCAATTTGCTGAAGGCCCTAAGAAATGAAGTAGGAAAAAAACAATCTCCCTTTGCCTTGAACTCACGTAGATCACACACTAACTAAAGTGAAATCATAATTAAAGAGATACTTCCACATTCTCCTCTTTGTAATACTTTTACACACTGTTAAGCCTCTTGATAGTTTTCAGCATGTGGTATGACCTGTGAATCTCTTTTGTTGAGTCATGACCTGGCTGAAGAGAAAAAGCTGCCTGCCAGTGTTTATAAACTGTGTATTGATTGATGAGGAGTGGAGAGGTCTGAACCTGCCTGACTATGCAGCTTTGCCGGGGGATATTGTGACTCTGCTCCTCTGAAAGGTCAGACAGGAGAGGTTTGCTGAGAGGTGAACAAACCGTATGTTTCGCTTGGAGGGCCGCGAAGAGCCCCAACAGAGAAATCCGTGCCTGCTATTCTTTATTCACCTCCACAATGGCACTATTTGACAAGCATGTTAAAGATCCTGATGCTTCCTGAGCTCTACACATCTACACAGGTAATTTCCTAAAAGAAAAAATAGGACTGAGGTCTGCAAGAACAAAAGAGGCGGGTAAAAAGGAGAGATTAGGAATTAAGCACTGACATTTTTAGTAGTTTGAGTGATTAAAGGCTCTATGCTGCATCCTGGTTAAAAGATGATTGAGTCTTTCACTGATGGTTCACGATTTATTTATACGCTTCTTTCAGTTGGCTGCCATTTTAAAACACTAAAGCGAGGCTGTGGTAGGAAGAAACCCAGAAGTATAGGATCAGCACAGTAAACATTGCAACAACATGCTGAGGACTACAAACCTACAGCTGTTGCCACGATTTCAAAATGCAGATATGGTGTAAACATCACTTTAATATCATTCAGTTAAGTTTAATTTAAACAATTAACAGCATATTAGACATTAAACAAAACCACAATCTCTTAAAGAGTGTCCTCCTGCTTCAGTTCATGACACCAGATATATACCGTGGGGGCTTCCCTGCTTTAGCCTATGTAACACAGTGAGCAATAAAACAATGCAGTCATCGGTAGCACACCCTCGTGTTGTCTGTAATAGTGTTGTCCTGGTACTGAAGTTTTAAAAACGTCCTTTTCCCGCTAACATTTAATCGCCGCTGAGTGCGTTCTTAAACACAGCTGATTTGCCATAGCATTCTCCAGTGCTCAACAGAAATGACTGTGATTGGCTGTAAAGGCCATCCGTTCACCGCTCTTCACGGAGTACAAACACATACACGGACACTGAAGCTGCAAAGCTGTTTAAAGCTGCAAAGATCCATCAATAGCTCGTCTGTGTTAGCGCTCGGTAAATATCAGTGAAGTTCAGTGAACTGATGACCTCTACAGCCAATCACAGTCATTTCTGTTGAGCACTGGTGAATACTATGGCAAATCAGCTGTATTGTGTTCAACAGCGCTTAAATGTTAGTGGGGAAATTGCTGTTTTTTAATTCCAGTACCAAAATTCAGTATCATGACACGTCTATTATAGTAAAGAATTAGTTCATTAACTTGAGTTTGATAAGTCTAAAACGTGTGTTTCTGATAGATAACATTAGCTAACTAGTGCCATTTCTCTTAACTTAGCTGAAAATGAAGTCTGAAACCCCTTTTTATTTTCACTTTCCATTCAGAACGGACCTTCGGTTCACTCGGAAGGTGGTGAAATTATAAATTTGTGTTGCTTTCTCTTCGCTGATTAGATATACAGTCAGGTACTCAACATTCCTGTGTGACTCCCACTGCAGCCTCAATTTCGCAGTCTATTGGTCACTTTCCATAGAACCATTACACAACATAGCAGCATGAATCACCGTGAGAAGTAGAGAGAAAACAAATAAACAAACAAACAAACAAACAAACAAACAAACAAACAAACAAACAAACAAACAAACAAACAAACAAACAAACAAACAAACAAACAAACAAACAAACAAACAAACAAACAAGAATGATTCCTGGAAATTAAAACACTAAGCCAACATCAAAAAAAGAAGAAAGAAAAATCTCAAACAAAAACATTAATCTTAAACAAATTAAATAAATTAAATGACCTTATTTTCCCTTAAACCAAGAGCTAAAACTCATAAACGGGGAATCCGTAAATCAGCAGTATACCCTTGCCTTGTTGGCGTGTTTCACCTAGTGTTTCATTCCTGGCGTTTTTTCCTTCTCATCCATTACTATACATGTCCTATATCCGGTAGGCTCCGTAATCTCGGTATCATAATTAAAGTCCCCAAGCATAACTTAATTCATTAAACAAAATCAAACCATATACAAAATAAAGCAAAATAACAAAAGAAAATTCTAAATCATAAGCAATAAAGTGACACATTATTTCAAGTTTCATTACACTTTATAACACCAACAACAACAACAACAACAATTTCCAGTCTCACACTCATCTAAATGCACTATATGCTAACACAACTCTGCAAATACTTCTACAAAATTCTCCTTACGACACAACAACCTCAAATATTATGCGATTCTGAGTGTGCCTCACACAGGTGAGTGGGCTTGACAAACCACCATTAGAAAACACGCTCTGTCATCCCTCTGACACTTGAATCGATTCATGCACCAGTTTTGCATATTTGCACTTTCTAACAATTACTCTTTATCTCGAAACAACAACAACAACATTGTGCATTTAGAAAGTCTGCTTCACACAGGTGAGTGGGTTTGACAAACCACCCTATGAACCCTCTTCTTTCTCTAAAAACAAACCAAAAATCTTAATTATCTGAGCACTAACAGTTACTTTGTATAATTAACAGTTCTGGTTGAATTGCTGAATGCCTCCTCAATTGTAAGTCACTTTGACAAAAGTGTCTGCTAAATGATTAAATACATGTACATTACAACTACATATTCATTGTGTGCTTATTAAATATTATGAATCAATTATATCTGGGAAGAATTGGTGCAGTGATGTTAGGTTTCTGACCAATCTGTGGACTTTTCTGATCTATGGTCTTATTGTTTATGATTTAATTAGATACACAATTTTTTTTTAAGCGGTGAAGAAAGAAGATCAAAGAAAAATTATTAACGATTTCACACTCAAGGCCTTTGGTATTTCAGCATGACAGTTTTTAGATTGTGATATTTTCAGCTTTTGTGGGGTCGTGACCCGGCTGAAGAGAAAAAGTTGTCTGCCGGTATTTATAAAGTGTTTATTGATTGATGAGAAGTGGAGACAAAACACCATGGCACAGGAAGAACGCAGGAGAAACAGCAGAATTGACGCAAGCCAACCATGACAAAAAACAACAGAGTGAACTGAAATATTAAAGGGATAGTTCCCCCAAAAATGAATCATTTCACACAAAATAATAAGTAGCCATATCAAACACAGGTGAACATAATAAGTGAACCAATGAGTAACCATAGAAACAAAGGGAAACAGGAAGTAATGCAGTTAAAATATATTTTTGCCTCATTTTAAAAATAATTTTTGGTAACACTTTATTTTGATGGTCCATTTGAGTATTAGTAGACTGTCTGCTTAATATCTGTTGAGACTGCTCCTTCAACAGACATTTAACTGACTATAAGAAACTTTTCAAGTACATGTCAACATACACTAACCCTAAAGCCTGATTTATACTTTCAGTTGGTGCCGCATCGTGCACCTCTGCTGACTATGCGCACACCTCATGAAACAGACGAGGCTTTTATACTTGACCTGTTCGCCATTGTGATATTCTTCAAAACGACAGGGGGTGGTCAAAAGAAACCCACCATTAAGTCAGACATATAAACAAAGAAATAGAAAGTTTCCGGAACTACGCCATATCATTAATATTATTGAAGATTTTAAAAATGAATAAATTTTTGTATTTTTATAAATTATTTTAATGATTTTTATAACCATTCAAGGTTTTTTTATATCAAACTTTTGGTCATATCTCGGACAGTTCTACCAATTAAAGTTTATTAAAATATGAATGACAACAGAACATGGGGTGCTCTACAAATATATTTTTTATTATGGAAAGAATAAACCATTGTCACCAATAAAGCCTAGAACAACAGGGCATCAATATATTGTAAACAGAAAGGTTCAAATATTCTTTTGCAGTTATTAAAGAAATAATTTGTTACTTAATTTTTGTTTTGTAACTATTAAATTAAAGCCTATGAAAGGTGGAAAAACATATTCTGTAATATTGAAACCACCAGGGTCTCCACTTAACAAAAACTTCTCTCTTTTCCCACAGTTGCAATTTCTAGCCAATAATTATTGTCCATCTGGTTATTCCAATGATCACGCACGGACGGATCATAAAGATGTCTGTACAGTCTTACCTATTTCAAACAAAATCTCTTCAAAATGATTCATATTCAACTCAAATCGAATGCGGCACCGCACGAACTGTTCGCTTGAGTATTCAAAAATTTCATGCGCTCCGCCCATAGACTGTAAAAGATATGGACATAGTATCCGTGACGTCACCCAGGTTTCTGAAGAGAGCAAATGAAGCAACAAGTAGGCATGGCCATCTGTCGTCATTTTGTTCACCGCACTCACAGGGGGTGACCATGTAAGAGCAAAGAGGCGGAGTGTCAATGGAGCTTCAAACGCCTGCTAGCATTTTGATTAGATGGGCTTTTCTTCGGGAGAAACTGTTAATACTTCATTACCTGTGACTCGTTTGTGTTCTGACCACATGTGCTTGGCTGTACACTATATCAATGAAGTGTTTAGTCTTTTAAAAACACTGTTGTAATACATTGAGCCACTTAGCATTGTTCTTATGATGTTTTTTTACAGGAGGAAAAGGTGAATTACTTCCAAACACTTGAAATATAGTCTGTTTCAGAAAACGCAAGGTTATTGATGAAATCCAGGCATAACACTGTATGACAACATTTAGATGACTGTTCTAGAGCCTACAGATAATCAATCTGTCAGATTCTGGAGTGCTTTACGGGTCTAAAGAAAAATATTAATGAGAAATGATCCTAAATAAAACAAATGCATTTATAGAGATGGTATAAGTATTTAATTTTACTCACCTGGGAATGGAGGCAACTTGAATTGTTTGTGAGCAAAATTAAGTGCACACAGCATGCCATATCATCTGATAATTGTAGCAAATAATTCAAAAAGGCAATTGAATGTGTAAAGCCACATAAAACAACACAAAAAGATTTAAATTTGCCAAGCTCAGCGGCTAATAAGCCTAAATCAGCTGAGGTGATGAGACAGCGACCAGTGAGACCTAGCTGTCACTCAAGTAGCCATGCCCTTAATTATGCAGACTTAATATAACTTAATAAAAATGAAACGAATGAGTTATAAAAAGATTCACCCCTCACAGTTGTCATGAAGGGTAATATTAGCTATATGCACCAAAACCATCTTTTGTACCAGGCTGTAAACATGTTTTTATCAGCTGTAAAAATGGACAATTTACCATTGCAGTCAGAAATCATCTGGATTTCCTGGAGCCAGCCCCCCAAGGCGAGTCAATGTATTGCAGTTTTAGTTACTTCTGTTTTGGCTTCCCGAGAGAGCGGGAGGTTGCCGCCTGGCTCCGCCAGCCGAAATCATGTCCCGCGCACCCAAAATGAACCTCCGCAAACACAGCGATGGCGTCACTTTCACCGCATGCTCTCAAGTGAACCAGCGGACGCGTCGGGTATAAACCAGGCTTCACCCTAACCCCGACCTAACAGTCAACTTATAATCTAATGAGAATAAGTAAGCATGTAGGTGCAATGTAACAAATTTAACAAATGGACCATCAAAATAAAGTGTGACCCAATTTTTATTTAGTTTTGTTTATGTAGGTTTAGTTCAATTGTAAATAAGAAATGTTGCTGAAACAAAATCTATCTATTATTTTAAATTATTTATTATTTTAGTTTTTAGGTTTACAAAACCAACTGATAATGTTTACAAGACACTTTATAATTTTAAGGACCGTACAAAGATGACAGCAACTGACTGGGAATCAAGAAATATGGCTAGCCACATTAATACTCAATCTGCAGATATAGTGCCATGCTCCATGTGTGTCCCTTTAGACAAAATATAGTCAAGGGGCAACACGGTGGCTCAGTGGTTAGCATTGTCGCCTCACAGCAAGACGGTCGCTGGTTCAAGTCCCGGCTGGGTTAGTTGGCATTTCTGTGTGGGGTTTGCATGTTCTCCCTGTGTTGGTCCGGGTGCTCCGGTTTCCCCCCACAGTCCAAAGACATAGGTGAATATATAGGTGAATTGAATAAACTAAATTGTCAGTAGTGTGTGTGTATGGATGTTTCCTAGAACTGGGTTGCAGCTGGAAGGGTATCCGCTGTGTAAAACATATGCTGGATAAGTTGGCGGTAAAGGGACTAAGCCGAAGAAGGAAATAATGAAGGAAATAAAAATATAGTCAACCAGTTATTATGAAAATTCTATAAATCATTGTAAAAAGATGATTAATAATATATTCACATATGCTGTATGCTATATTCAACTGTGTACTTAGTGTCACCCATGTCTTTTGTTTCATGAAGCAAACATATTATTATCAAACACGCCGGCCCTTTGCTCCTTGCCCCAAAAGCAGCATATAAAATAATAATACAGAGAGGGAGGGGAAAAAATTGACGGGAGCCTTATTTTCCTCACGACACAAATGTTTCCCGCTCTGTCAGGTCTGGGCTTTCTTATTCCAGGCAGTGCATCACAGTGAGGCAGCGCTAAGAATAGCTCACAAACGCCTTCTTATGTAACCGTGTCAGAATGCATTGTGTAGAGGATATTAAGTCCGGGATGAGCAGGGTTGTGTTAGAGGTATAGAATGAAATGACAGTGATGTAAACAAATTATATGATCCGCACTGACCATGTTTATTATAGAAAATAGTTGATCACTGCCATTTACCACTGTCGAAGCCCTTTCAAATGAAGTCACTTGCACAAAAGTGAACCTGCATGTAAAGCTCTGATCAACTGTGCACACAGGTGACTAATATTAATTTGTCTCCGAGCTGTTCCTGTCTGCAGTCACCTTGCTGACTGGAGTAGAGACCCGATGCTCTGTAAATCTGCTTTGTGATTTTTGCCATAAGTAAAACTTTACAGAAATAATAAACAGGAGTAAGCCTACAGCAGAAAAAAGACTCGAAATTGTTCCTTTTCAACCTTCACTTAGGGCTAGAAAAGTTTAAAATTTGTAAGCTGTGGTATCTTGTTACCGAATGTCTTCTGCAATTCAGAACACATGTCCAGTCAAGCTAAAGGAATAGTTCACCCAAAATTCAGATTTCAAACCTGTCATCATTTTACTCACATCAATTTATCATATTTTTGAGTTTCTTTCATCTGTTGAGCACAAAAGAAGATATTTTGAAAAATGCTAGGTGTCAGCATCCAACATTCTTCAAAATAGGGCTGCACAATATTGTACAAATTTTACATTGTGATATTTTTTTCCTCTGTAATATATATTGCATTATATATGATGTAATATATTGTGAAATAATTTCACCAGATGAACTGTTTTTGCAAAGACTTGGGATGATTTTATAAAGAAGTGAAAAATAAATATATTTTATATAATTTTTTAAATACATATAATAATCAAAATACAGTCATAAATAGAAAAACAATGGAGCAATAATGAAATAAACTGTGATTTCTGGTTTTCTGCATAGAGTCTCATGATTGATAAACGCAGCGCGAATGTCCGCTGAAGTGAAGATTTTCCAACTCGAGCGATTCAGGCGAAACGCTTGATATGCGTATCAATCAAGCAAAATCGATTAAATAGTTTTTTTTTTGTGAAAAAATCTGGATTTTTAAAAAAAAGGCATATCGCCCTGCACTACTCTCAGATGTCTGACATCCATATAGACTGAACAAAGAAAATAAACCAGAACTGTCTACTTATAGACTCGCCATAGAAAAATGGTAGTTCAAAGGTATTTACCAGCCGAGCACTTCCAGAAACCCCCCGAAACATATTCCCAACAAGTTTTAAGTTTTACTGATTTATTCTAAAACAACATTACACCAGCTCGTTCTTCGATTTCACTCTGAAAGACCAACTCAGAACCAGTCAGAAGACAGAAAACTCTCTATTTCAGGTCTTTTCTAATAAGAGGGGTCTATGGGAAGCATGTGTGAGGACAGCAATTATCTCCTGTTTTTTCTGGTTCCCTCTGGCCTCTGCTGTCCCTTTGGAGTGTTGGGCCAGCAGAAGAACAGGCAGATGGTGTAATGGTGGTGTGGTAGAGGTGCGGGGGTGGATGCTCTCTTGGCTCATGGACGGAGCATGAGAGTCACCACTCAGAGCACAATCCACCGTCCACACTTACAGCTCATGTTTACCCAGAATGAGCATTCCCCTGCACTTCTCCTGCATTCTTCCCCACAAAACATTTTCTTTTGCACTCTTTGTGAGCACATGTCTTTCCCAAGGTCTTCTTTTACAATGTTTAAGGCACTCTTTATCCCTGAGATTTTCTAATGCACTTAAACATCTCTTGGTCTTTCCTTCACATGCTTAATTTCAAGTGTATTTGTACACTCTCTAGACTACATTACTCAGTCTTAACTAGCATGCTTTTTGATCAAGCTCTCTGTACTATTTGCTCTTTTTTTCAGCTCTTCTTAAGCACACTTTTATATCATAGATCTTTATTAAGTCTTCTCTGGGGATGAATTTGCTAAATATTCAAGGATAAAATATTTATATTTAAGGATAAAACTGTTCTGCTATTTTTATCCCATTTTCCAACATATTTGTACTTCAAGGGATTAAAAAATATAAAAGAACTGTGGATATATTAGAGCAGTGCATTTCTGTCAGTGTCTTGTACATTGTGTGAGCATAAGAAAATAGTTGTTAGCGGCAATTCACTTAATAGACATCAATGTTCCTAATAACAAGGATTTCTATATTTAGCCATTTATATTAAGCATTTACGATGAACTTTCAGCTGTCAAGATGTCATTCTATACTTAAGGTCAACTTCAATGATATCACCAACTGATCCAGATCATCTCTAAAGGGGGTTGCACACACTAGACGAGAAGTACTGTGATATCCAGAGATTTCTCTGAGACCTATAGGCAAAGCTCTGCAAAGAACCCCTGTCAGCGTATTATTAAAAACCTTCAAATGACCCACAAGCCCTTGGTTTGTTTGTTCTGTTAGAGCAGATGACGGTAAGTTGAAAAAGTCAGCAATGCAATTTCAATCAATAGATTAACTATGCTAACAGACTTTAACAAAATTTTGAAGCTATCATTCCACAGACTGCCAAAAGCAAAACAAAAAACAAAACAAAAGGAGAAGTAAACTGCTGTCTCTATTACAACCAGTCATTTTGCTGAATGTTTTGCCACTCATTTCCTTTGAAGGAAGTGTGTTCACACTGGAAAGTGACGTAAATATATACTTTCTAGGGAGGATCAGATTTCGTTGTATCTACTGCACTCGTTTACATTTGAGCGTATTCGTTTCTATGAATATGCAAACAAGTTTCTCCCACAATTTCTGAGAAGACAGGGACAGGGTGTAACATATATTCATTTCTTCACCTCATTTTACATTTGAACAGCTAAATTAATGCTAGGTCTGACTATTAAAACTGATTTACTCATATTTTAAACTAAGAATTACACAGCTACCTCTAAAATAGAAGATACATACACTGAAAAAATGTTTGGTAACACTTCATAATAACTACACTGTATGAACTATTTATCAAGCATTAGCTAACAGTTAATTCATTATTGATTAAGCATTAACTCTACATTAATAGATGCTAGTAAGCAGGTTATTACTGCAGATACAAATGCTGTATTCTTGACTTATGAGCACATCTATAAT